>NC_077230.1:413869015-413930906 GCF_027887165.1 Monodelphis domestica | reverse complement strand
CAATAAGGCAAAAATGGCAGTTTTGAAACTGCACCAAAAATCGATTAATTTGCAAAATGTGACAATAAAATAATGAAATTGATTTTTTTAAACATGCAGACTTGAATTTTCCCATCCAATGAATTCATCTGCTTCAAAGCTGTCACATAAGGAGGAGGCTTAGACTTGGGAGAAATGTAGAAAGAAAAAATGAGTTCTTAGAACCCCAGATCTGTTGTTTCTTGTTACAGTGATCATGGGCAAATTCAGTTTCCTCCTCTATAAAATGGTGATTGTCTATTGTTGTTCAGTCATGTCCTACTCTTTGTGATACCACTTGGCAGAGATACTAAAGTGGTTTGTGGTTTCTTTCTCCAGCTCATTTTATAGTTGAGGAAACTGAGGCAAACAGGGTTAAGTGACTTACCTAGAGTCACCCAGGTAGGAAGTGTCTGAGGTCAGATTTGAATCCAGGACCTCCTGTCTCCAGGCCTGGCTCTCTATTTTGGAAGCATTTTGTGTGTGTGTGTGTGTGTGTGATATTAGTCTTATAGGAAGTAGCAAGTAGCTGGATAAGGAAGCAACATCCATGGGATGGACAAATAGAATATAAGTTACTTAAAGGTAGGGATGGCTTCACTTTTGTATTTCTGTCTCTAGTGTCTGACATATAGTAGGCACTTAATAAATGTGTACTGATGGATTTGGAAGCTCTGGTCCTTCTCTTTTTCTTCTCCTAAGTTTGGGTGATACCTTTCCTTTTCCTAAAAAAAAAATAACATCGGGGCAGCTAAGTGGGTAGAGAGCCAGGTCTAGAGATGGAAGGTCCTAGGTTCAAATGTGGCCTCAAATACTTCCCAGCTGTGTGACCCTGTACAAGTCACTTAACCCCCATTGCCTAGTCCTTACCACTCTTCTCCCTTGGAACCAATACACAGTAAGAATTCCAAGATGGAAGTTAAGGGTTTAAAAAAATAATAATAAATTTGAAGGGTATTTGGGTGGCTCAGTGGATTAAGAAGCAGGTCTAGAGACAGGAGAGGTCCTGGGTTCAAATGTGACCTCAGATACTTCATAGCTATGTGATCCTGGGCAAATAATTTAACCCAAATTGTCCAGCCCTTACCGCTCTTCTGCCTTAGATCCAACACTTACTATTGAGTTTAAGATGGAAGGCGAGGATTGAAAATAAATGAATAAACGAACTCAATAGGTTTTGTTTACATATCACTTATGTTTTCCAATGTTATCTTCTAACCACTGAGTAACCCATCTTTCCTTACTTCCTCCTACAAATCTATTAATTGAAACAAAGAATGAAAAAGAGGAAAAAATAGTTCAACAAAATTAGTCAGCATTGAAAAATCCCGACATTATATGCAGTCATCCACAGCTCTCATCTGCCACCTCCGAAAAGAAGCCGGGCCCATGTTTTTCTCACATTTCTTTTTGGGATGAACAATGGTCATTATAGGTCTATAGCACTGAGTTTTGACTGTTCTGTTTCTGCTACTGTTGTCATAGTTTTTCCATTTACATTATAGTAATCTGCATCATATTGTCAACTGTGACAATTCTGCTTTCGAGAACCAACAGTTAGCCCATCTCATGGTGGAGAAGTGGGAAGTACTTTATCCTATCCAGAGGTGTCATCATCAGCTTTGCCCCTTGCCCCTGAGGTCCGTGGGACCTTTCCATCTGACCTATAGTCAAAACCTTCCCTAGCATTCACACCCAGAGGAAGAACTGTGGGAGCGGAAATGCAGAAGAAAAACAACTGCTTGATCACATGGGTTGATGGGGATATGACTGGGATGTAGACTCTAAATGATCACCCTAGTGCAAATATCAATAATATGGAAATAGGACTTGATCAATGACACATATAAACCCAGTGGAATTGCTTGTTGTTACGGGAGGGGATGGGAGGAAGGGAGGGAAAGGACATGAATCATTAACCATGGGAAAATATTCTAAATCAATTAAAGTTAAAAAAAAAAAACACTTTCCTAGGTATCTCCCACATTAGAATGTAAGCTCCTTGAGAGCAGCTAGGTGGCTCAGTGAATAAAAAGTCAGGCCTGGAGATGGGGATCTTGGGTTCAAATCTGGCATCAGACACAGGCTATCTGTGTGACCCTGGACAAGTCATTTAACCCCAACTGCCTAGCCCTTACCTCTCTTCTGCCTTGGAACAGAAAGACTCTAAGGAGAGAAGATATCCTTTATTACTATGTCCCACCCTTCTGTTGTGCCCTTGGAACACTTGTTCTACTTATAAATATATTATTATTAAATCTATGTCTTCCCACCAGAAATTATTTTGTAGCTATTTTATATAGAATTCTATGTATACCCAATATACACCCTGGACTCCATCATATAGAATAAGTCTGCTTTCCATTGGCCTGACTCAGATGTATAATAACTATGGCAATACATTCCATTCCATCTCACATAGAGCCTGATGGGTGGTGGCTCACCTGGTTTGAATGATGATAGCCTCTTGATACAATCGGTCATACATACAGATCTTCATGTCCACATTCGGTCTTGGAACCCAGACAGGCACAATAATAGCCACCCCAATGGCTCTGAAGAATAACTAGGTTTAAAAACACATCAACAAAGTGACGTTATCAGTGAGCTCATCAGTAAGTAGGTGTTTATTACGCGTCATCATGTGAGAGAACTTCAGTGGAGGACCTTCTCCCAAAGTCCTCAGGGTTCCCTCCTCAGGCCACCCTTGACTCCGGCAATCAGCCAGTCTTGGGTAAGAGCTGGTCTGCCTGGCGACTTACCTCAAATAGTTCTGATCCCTGGAGCCAGGACTCCACCAAACCCTGCCTTGACCTTCCAGCTTCCTCCAGCCACACTCCCAGCCCCATCTCCATCCTCCAACCTCCTTTCTACTCCTTATTCAAATCGATAATCAAATCAATGTTACTTGCCTAGTTCTGAAGGGTGGACTCATCGATTGCCTAAACCAACTTGCTGGCTGCCTAGGCAAAAGCTCCCTCCCTGCCTTGGCCATCATTCCACCTCCCTCACACTAACTGTATTGGACCCATGTCTCCCCATAGCCTTTATTAAGTGCCCCAGCCTTCTGCTGTGCCTCCGGAACACTTGTTCTATTACTGACAATTGCCTTTTAGTCTTCCCACCAGAAATGACTTTGTAGTTAATTTGTATATAATTTTCTGTGGATATGATCAAGGATTGTTATGTTTTTATCTTTGTGTCTCCATTGCCTAGGGTGAAGCCAGGGGCATAGCAGATGGTTAAGGAATGTTCATTGAACTGAATAGGTTAAAAATAACTACATAGTCAATAAGCATTTCTTTTTCTTTCTCTTTCTTTGTTCCTTCCTTCCTTCCTTCCTTCCTTCCTTCCTTCCTTCCTTCCTTCCTTCCTTCTTCCTTCCTTCCTTCCTTCTTCCTTCCTTCCTTCCTTCCTTCCTTCCTTCCTTCCTTCTTCTTCTTCTTTCTTTCTTTCTTTCTTTTCTTTCTTTCTTTCTTTCTTTCTTTCTTTCTTTCTTTCTTTCTTTCTTTCTTTCTTTCTTTCTTTTCTTTCTTTCTTTCTTTCTTTCTTTCTTTCTTTCTTTCTTTCTTCTTTCTCTCTCTCTTTGTTTGTTTGTTTCTTTCTTTTTTCTCCGTCTTTCTGTCTGTTTCTTTCTTTGTTTCTTTCTTTGTTTCTTCTTTCTTTGTTTCTTTGTTTCTTCTTTTCTTTGTTTCTTCTTTGTTTCTTTGTTTCTTTTTTGTTTCTTTCTTTGTTTCTTTGTTTCTTTCTTTCTTTCTTTGTTTCTTTGTTTCTTTGTTTCTTTGTTTCTTTCTTTGTTTCTTTGTTTCTTTGTTTCTTTGTTTCTTTCTTTCTTTCTTTGTTTGTTTCTTTGTTGTCTTTGTTCTTCTTCTTTCTTTTCCTTCCTTCCTTCCTTCCTTTCCTTCTTCCTTCCTTCCTTCCTTCCCTTCCTTCCTTCCTTCCTTCCTTTCCTTCCTTCTCCTTCCTTCTTTCTTCTCTTCTTTCTTTCTTCTTTCTTTCTTTCTTTCTTTCTTTCTTTCTTCTTTCTTTCTTTCTTTCTTTCTTTCTTCCTTTCTTCCTTTCTTCCTTTCTTCCTTCTTCCTTTCTTCCTTTCTTCCTTTCCTTCCTTCCTTCCTTCCTTCCTTCCTTCCTTCCTTCCTTTCTTTCTTTCCTTCTTTCTTTCTCTTTCTTCTTTCTTTCTTTCTTTCTTTCTTTCTTTCTTTCTTTCTTTCTTCTTCTTTCTTTCTTTCTTTCTTTCTTTCTTTCTTTCTTTCTTTCTTTCTTTCTTCTTTCTTTTCTTTCTTTCTTTTCTTTCTTTCTTTCTTCTTTCTTTCTTTCTTTCTTTCTTTCTCTTTCTTTCTTTCTTTCTTTCTTTCTTTCTTCAATACTAAGAATCAGTTCCAAGGCAGAAGAGCAGAAAGAGCTAGACAATTGGTTTTAAGTGACTTGCACATGGTTGCGTAGCTGGGAAGTAACCAGGTTTGAACCCTCCTTTCTCCAGGTGTGGCTCTCTAACCACTGGACTATCTAGCTGCCCTGTTAATAAACATTTATTAAGCATCTACTATGTGCCAGGCACTCGGCTAAGTGTCAGGATGTCAAAAGAGAGGTAAAAGACAATCATTGCCCTTAAGGAGCTTCCAGTCTAATGAGGGTGACAATATGCCAACAAATAGCCAATTCTACATAGGAAATAATGAGCAGACAGAAGGCACTGAGTGAAGGCGGGCTGGGAAAGACTTCTTGCAGAAGGTGGGATGTGACTTGGTCCTTGAAACAAGTGAGGGAAACCAGGAGGCAAAGACGAGGAGATGGAGCCGTACTGACTAGGGGGACAATCAGGGAGCGTGTCTGGAGCTGAGAGACAGGGGTGGGGGTGGGGGGTGGGGGATGGGGTGTCACATTTGCCAGGCCAGCATCCTGGGATCAAAGAGTGTGTTCATGAGCAGTAAAGTCAAGCAAGAAGCAAAGGTTGCCATGATCTGGAACAATCCTGAAGGCCTCAGGCCGGGGATACTATCTATCTCCAGAGAAAGAATATTGGAATGGGGATGGATACGCATCTTTTGCACCAGTGTCTTTGTGGTTTCATCTTGGGGTTTTGGCTTTGTGGGAGTGCCCTCTTACAGCAAGGACCAATATGGAAGTGGGTTTGGCATGATGATAAAAACAAACAAATAAAAATACACAAATAAATAGGAGAAAAACCCCGCAGAGATGGCCGGGAGGGGTTAGTGCGAGAAGGGCTTTGAATGCCAAACAGCTCATTTGATTTTTATTCTGTAAACAATTGGGAGCCACTGAGGTTTACTGAGTAGGGCAGTGAGATGGCGAGACCTGTACTTTGGGGAATCCTTTGGTGACTGAATGGAGGATGGATGAAAGTGGGGACCCTCCAGCGGCCTATCGAGTGGGAGGCGATGAGGACGTGCACTGGGAGGGTGATAGTGTCAGAGGAGAACGGGGTGGGGGTGGGGGTGCAAGAGATGCCACAAAGATGAAATTGACAGGCTTTGGCATCACATTGGATGGAGAGGGGGCGAGAGGGGGTGAAGAGTCAAGGATGCCACTTCAGCTCTAAACCTGGGGGGCTGAGAAGATGGCGGTATGGTCGGTGCGGACATCTGGGAGGCGGCGGCTTAGAGGGAGAAGGGCCGTTTGAGGCGTGCAGGTTTCAGATGTCCATTAGACATGGCCTTCGAGAGGCAGTCGGACGTGCGAGGCTGGAGGTCCGCAGAGGTTAGGGTTAACTGGGCCCATGTGAGAATCACCAGCGTGGAGGGAGAAGAGAAGAGAATCCTGGGGGGCTCCCACAGTTACAGGAAAAGATCTAGTGATGAGGATGGAGAAGAAACATCCAGAGAGGTGGGAGAACCAGAGGAGAGTGGGGGGGAAACTGAGGGAGACTCTCTCTCACCACCAACCACGGGAAGTAGGAAGACAAATGCTTCACTGAAAAAAGAAAGAAGAGATAAAGACTGCAAGTACTGACAGTTACAGGTAGCTAGATTTTTTTTTAAACCCTTACCTTCCGTCTTGGAGTCAATACTGTATATTAGCTCCAAGGCGGAAGAGTGGTAAGGGCTAGGCAATGGGGGTCAAGTGACTTGCCCAGGGCCACACAGCTGGAAAGTATCTGAGGCCAGATTTGAACCTAGGACCTCCTGTCTCTAGGCCTGGCTCTCAATCCACTGAGCCACCCAGCTGCCCCCAAAAGCAACAACTTTTAAATGGATGGGAGAGTGTCTGTTTTGAAATCTACTTTCTATGGATATTTGCTCCAATTGGGAATTTTGGAGAAGGGAGCATAGCCATGATGGTGATGAGAGCCAGCTGGTGGCCCATTGCTCTAGGAGACCTACAGTGGGGGACGACACCATTCCCCATGATTCCCTGAGGGTCACTGAGCCCCGTTGCCTCTGGTTTCTAGTTTATGAGATTTCTGAGCACTGTGTGGCTCAGTTTCTTTTACCTTCCTCCTCCCAATACTAGATCTCTGGTAGCTTACATAGACTTGTCCATTCAGCAGGAAAGGATCCCTGGCATTTGAAGGAGAAAAAAACCAAACCAAAGTAGTTGGCGCACTTACTGGACGGCAATCGGGGTTCTTAAAAAAGATTTGAAACTTGGCTTCTGAAGGTCCTGGGATGGTTGGGGTGAAGATCACTGGAATTTGTACAGAGCCGAAGGGTTTAATATCATTTGTTCGTATCTATACAGAAAGAGAAGTCCAAGAGGAGTTAGCCAGTCTTGGGGAGGTGTTGTTTGTCTTCTTCTGGATCCCCAGAGATTAGCACAGAATCTGGAGCATTTGTTGAGTCATTTTAGTTGTGTCTGACTCTTTGTGACTCCATTTTTTTTTTTGGCAAAGATACTTCTCCAGCTCATTTTATAGATGAGGAAACTGAGGCAAACAGGGTTAAGTGACTTGCCCAGGGTCACCCAGTTAGGAAGTATCTAAGGCTGGATTTGAACTCAGGTTTTCCTGATACCAGTTCTAACTGTAATAAGGATCTGGACATGTTACACATGGAAATGCAATGATCAAAATTGGGTTCAGGTTTCCCTGCTCTAGTACAATCCCTACACCATGCAAGTGATTGGATTTCCTTCCCATCTTCTAGGGTCAAAGACGGCCAAGCTAGTACTGTATGGATTCCTCTGGACCACTGCAATAGAGAGTCCTCCACACCAGGGAGCTTGGGCAGGAGTTGGGATGAGTGGAAATACAGGGGATCAAGTGCCTTTTTTCTTGTTCACAACTTGGTCAGGGTTGCCAGCAATAAAGGGTCTTGTATAAATAGCTTGGGAGGGACAAAAAATGCATTGTTATTTCCAGCTTTCTGCCTTGGGTCTGACCGTGTGCAGGGCAAGGCTAGCTAGATGGGGGCCTAGAGTTTGGGGTGTCCTTTACCTCTCCCAGTTTGATTTCTGTTTGTTCGTCATAAATGCTACTGGGCACTCTTTCCGAAAGGATTTCTTCTATGGAAATGCTTTGGTCTTGGTAGAGGTCTGGAAAGAGAGACACAGAGATTGAGATCCTGGAAGGCAGAGACCCTACATGCTCCCTTTGTCCCTCCAGCAGCATGTCCCAGATCAAGGCTGGGCACCCAATGGATGGATATGCTTAAGGTTTTATGGATTTTTAGTCATTTTCAGTGGTGTTTGACTCTTTATGACCCCAATTTGACATTTTCTTGGCAGAGATCCTGGAGCTGTTTGCCATTTCCTTCTCCAGCTCATTTGACAGATGAGGAAACTGAGGCAAACCAGGTAAAATGACTTGTCCAGGATCACACAGCTTGTTTGCCATTTCCTTCTCCAGCTCATTTGACAGATGAGGAAACTGAGGTAAACAAGGTGAAATGACTTGTCCAGGATCACATAGCTAGTTTGCCATTTCCTTCTCCAGCTCATTTGACAGATGAGGAAACTGAGGCAAACAAGGTGAAATGACTTGTCCAGGATCACACAGCTAGAAAGTATCTGAGACTAGATTGGAACTCAGGAGGAGGAGTCCTCTTGATTCCAAGCCCAGTGCGCCATCCCCTGTGACACCTTGCTGCCCCTATGCTTAAGGTAGACCAGTTGTATTGGAGGGAATTAAAAAAATTCTTTGAATGTCATAATGAATAAAAGGGGAAAGCCTGATCGATGACTTTGACGACGCCTCAACTCATCTTTTTGACAGAGGGGTCCCATCTGCTCTGGCAGCCGTGGCTCCATAACACAGCTGATGCCAAAGAAGGAAAGATTGAAGGCAGCTGCTCTCGAGGGGCCAGGAACGTCTTTGCTGTTTCTTGGGGAAAAAGTAGGGAATGCTACGGAGCTTTGAGACAGAGCAAGATGAAAACTCTTAGGCTGAAAACATCAGGGTGAGGAATAATGGTGAAATTCTGCCATGTTTCCTATCTGGTAGCACCCTGCTTTAATGTGGCTTATTACTGTAGGACAGTGGTCCTTCCAGGGTCTGCTATGAGTCTTACTGGGTATGTTTCTTCATTCTATTTAAAGCCACCCAAACCGACTTAGGGTGTAGCGATACAAGATCCCCCCGTGATTGTCTGTCAGTTACAAAAAGGCATGAGATTCAGTGGGTGCAGACACTTGCGTAGAGGCTCTTGTCCAACAAAGTGTCTTTGTGTCACATACACATGTCAAGATCAGATAGAATTCTGGGGTAGAACCCAAGTTGGAGAAGTAGCAAGACGCGTTGCAACAAGCTCCTCTCTCCACCCAACCCTCACCTGCCAAACTTCTCCAAAATGATTCAGAAAATGCAACCAACTAAGTCCCAATGGGAAAATCCAAGAAAAAATGTACAGTGAGTCATTTTTCATTTTTTCCAGCCCAGGTTGGCACAGGGAGACAGACATTGGAGAAGGAGGGCAGAACCTAGCATGGGTTGGGGATGTCCCAGATCCATCCTGGGCCATCCCTAGACACATAGTTGGAACATGTGCCAACTGGCAGCTTTCTTGCCCAGTATCCAGTTCCAGGTCACAGATCGGATAGAGGAATAAAGACCCAGGGGTGGCATTACATGGTAGGGATGGCAGAAGGTCCTGCTCAGTAGATTGAGAAGTCAGTTCAGAAGAAAGCAGCAGAGGTGTGGCTCAGACCCCATGAGCAGAACAGAACAGAGTCTCAGTTCTAGCTTCTAGCACAGAATGAAGCCTATAGAGTAATAACCAGTTCAGGAATTACAGACATAGGGGAAGCCTGCAGTCCTGTCATTCTGAACAAGCAGAGCTTTCCTGCTGTTTGACTGTTTGCTGGAATCCAGCAGTGATCCACTATTGCTCAGACCTAAACCCAGATCAGGGACTTGCAGAACTTAGAACAGGGGAGACAGCAATTCTGCTTTGCCCTGGGTTGTATGCCCTGCTAATCTGCACACCTCAAGTTTGAGCTATCTGAAAAATCCTGGAATAACACAACTCTCAAGACCCCAAGAAACAAACAGCAGAACTAGCCTAGACTTTCCCTCCAGAAGTGCACAGAAACCAGCTCTAAGACCAAGTCCAAAATCAGGAAAGAATCAAGGAAAAAAGAATCTCATAAGAAATTATACCATGAAATGGATGCTCAAGCCATAAGGCTAGAAGAAGCTACACCCAGACATCTATAAAAAGCCCCAAAGAAAAGCACAGCTTGGGCACAAGTTCAACTAGACCTTCTGCAAGAGATGAAGTAAGAGTTTAAAAAATGTTTTTCTATGAAATGAGAGCATTTGAGAAAAAAAAAGTTGGAAGAGAAACGAGAGCTATCAAAAAAAAAAAGAACTAGAAAAGAAATGAACAGCTTAGCACAAGAGGTATTGAAGCTTGCCCAACCAACAAACTCCCTGAAAATAAGAATGGGCCAAATAGAAGCTAATGACTCCACGAGACAGGCAATAAGAAATAAAAATAAAAATACTGGAAAAATAGAAGAAAATGTAAGGTTTTCATAACAAAAACTACTGACCTGAGGAAAAAGGAATGAAGAGAAAAAAATTGAAGACTCAGTTAACTACCTAAACACAAAGACCCCAAATAAAAAGCCTAGACATCATCTTTAAAGAAAATTTGAAAGAATGTAATTAAGGAAGAACAAACTCTTAAGAGCTCTTTCTGAGGGAGTGAAGAATAGGATTCAGAAGGGATGGCCATCCTTTAGAGAATTTTAGAAATTTGATGGAGTATTAATGTGCAATAAGAGATGATGGAGATGGTTTCACTTAGAAAGACTTGTATGAACAGACGCGAAGAGAAGGAATAGAACCAGTAGGACATTTTATACAATTAAAATAATGTGGTAAAGATAAACATCTTTGAAAGATTTAGGAACTCTAATTAGTGTCATGACCATCCACGAATCCAGAGGCCTCGGGATGAAGTATGTTTCTCACCTCCTGACAGAGGGGTGAAGGTCTCAGAGTGCAGAAGGAATCATGCACTTTTTTGGACATGCTTAATGTGTTTTGCTGCACGATGCAATTGTATAATAAGATTTTTATTTTTCTTGCATTCTCAGCTGGGGTGCAGTGGGTGGGAAGGAGAAAAGATGGAATTTTGTAGGTTAAAAAGAATATGAAAATAAAATCATATGGAGCTCCTGGAAGTATTTAACAACCGCTCCAGCTGAGTTGGATCCCTCCCTATTTTCAGTTTTAACTCGACTCCCCTTCATCCAGGCTTTATGAGAAGCTAAACCGTGGTGAGATAAGAAGTGAAGGGAGTGTTACAGGATGGGACCACTTGCTACAAAGGAAAGACTTTGGCTTGTTTGTATTATGGCCCCCTTTGGCATTCTTGGGAAGCCTTTGAACCTCTTCCCAAAATGTGTTTAAATGCAAAAGATAAAATACATAGGAAAGCAAAGGAAACTTCATACAGGGTGTCCCCAAAGTCTTAATGGAATTTGAAGCTTTAATAGTATCATCAATAAGCTGTTATCAATTATATAGTATTGTTTAAAAGATTATTATTAAACTACTAAAGCTTTGAATTCCATTAAGACTTTGGAGACACCCTCTATTGAAATATAATGACCAAAATACTTTAAAAACAAGTTTATGAACCCTGGGTTAACAATCTCTGGTCTGGGGGCTCCTGAGCAATACCTATTCCATCCAAACTAGTGTAAAAATGGAGACTTGAATCCAGGACTTCAATCCCCAGAAGTCCTTGCTCCACTTCCCCAGAATGCTTTGTAATATCACTGAATTCTCACCTGAGCAGAGATTGAGATGGGGTATTTAACCTGATTGGAAAGGCTTCTGGGCTCTCTTTTCTTTCCTGTTTCCACTTGCAAGCAGACTTGGCTCTTTTCATAATGTAGGTTGAGGTTGT
The DNA here is from genome assembly GCF_027887165.1 of Monodelphis domestica. NCBI lineage: Eukaryota > Metazoa > Chordata > Mammalia > Didelphimorphia > Didelphidae > Monodelphis > Monodelphis domestica. Next base: position 413,919,573 of record NC_077230.1, on the reverse strand, counting down.
CTAGGCCAGAGGCCTAGACACGTGTTTTCTTATTCTGTATTTTCTTTAATCCTTAACCTTTAATAAACCTCTAAAAATATCATACTCCTTGCAGAGAGAAACTAATTTCTACCTGCCTCAGTTTCCCTAAATTTTAACTCTTACATTAGTGGTCTTACCATCAGACAGGTATTCTGAGGTTGCAGGGCTTGCAGCTGGAATGATATCAATGGAGGGAATACAAAAGGCTTCAGTAGATTTGGATTTGTCGTCCACACTTCTATCATCCAATGAATATAAAGAGCTCTAAAAGGAAGATTGATAAAAAGCAAAAAAAATTTTACTTGATTTTCAAATGTATAATTCTATGCTCAACTGATTGAATAGAGTTCCTTTTCATTCTTTGTGTTTAGATTAGTATCTAGCACAGCACATGGTATACAGTAGGCAATTAATAAATACTTGATGATGATTGCTAGAACTCTTGTCACTTTTTAGGGGAATTTATCCACTCTGTAGATCTAGTAGAAGAAGACACTGAGCCAAGGAACTGGCTTTGATGGTCCCAAGTGCTGCTTGTCCTATGTTTACCTAGTTATTTGCATTGTCTCCCCCATTAGAATGGGAACACCACAAGGGTGTTACTTTTTGTTGTCTGGTTGTTTTAATCACGTCCAACTCTTTGTGATCCCATTGGGAGTTTTCTTTGCCATTTCCTTCTCCAGCTCATTTTACAGATGAGGAAACTGAGGCAACTAGGGGGCAGCAATTTTCCCAGAGTCACAGAGATCATAAGTGTCTATGGCCAGATTTGAACTCAGGGAGATGGCTCTTACCATCTTCAGGTCTAGCACGCAATCTACTGCACCCCCTCACTGCCCATTGAGGATAGGGGCTGATTTTGCCTGTCTGTATCCCCAGTGCTTAGCAGTGTGCCTCCTGCCACAAAATAAATGCCTAATAAATGCTTCATAAATGACTTACTGAACACCAATGAAATCATTTACTATTTAGTTGATGTCCTATAGAAGTCAACATCAGGATGCCCACCAACCAGACCCTTTTCATCACCCCTTATTTGTTGACCATTCCTTCCATGCAGATTAACACCTGACTCCAGACATCCCAAGGGGCTCTCCAAATTCTTTGAGGTTGTACTGGTTTAAAAAATATTGTTTATTTATTTTTAACATTTTGAAAAATTTTTTTGAGTTTCAAATTGTCTCCCTCTTGCCTACCCTTTCCTATCCTCTGAGAAGGCAAAGAAATGATATCAATGATACATATGAAATTCTACAAAATCTATTTCCACATCAGCCATGTTGCAAGAAATAAGCAAGAAAAGTAAAGTGAAAATATGTTGTTATTGTGTATAATGATCTGGTTCTGTTTATGTCACTGCATCAGATTACATAATTTTTCCCAGTTTTTTTCTGAAACCATCCTTGCTGGTCATTTCTTATAGCAGTACAGTAATACTCACAATTATGCATCACAACTCATTTAAGCATTCCCCAGTTGATGAGCATCCCCTCAATTTCTAATGTTTCACTACTACAAAAAGAGCTGCTATAAATATTTTTGAACATATAGGTCCTTTTCCTTCTTCTTTAATCTCTTTGAGATAAAGACCTCGTAGTGGTATTGCTGGGTCAAAAGGTATGTAGGCACAGTTTTATAGCCCTTTGGGCATAGTTCTAAATTGCTCTCCAGAATGGTTAGATGAGTTCATAGCTCCATCATACATTATATAACATTTCACATTCGTGTTACAATTTTTTTGCATCTTCTCCAATATTTGTCATTTTCTTTTTCTGTCATATTAGCCAATCTGACACATGTGAGGTGGTAACTCAGTTGTTTCGATTTGCATTTCTCTATTCAAGAGTGATTTAAAGTATTTTTTTCATATGATTAAAGATAGATTTGATTTCTTTTTATGAAAATTGCTTGTTCATATCCTTTGACTATTTTTCAATTGGGGAATGACTTTATGGTCTTATAATTTTGACTTGGTTCCCTAAGTATTTGAGAAGTGAAGCCTTTATCAGATAAAGTTGCTATAAAATCCACCCCCCCCCTCCAGTTTCTTGTTTTCCTTCTAGTTTTGGCTGTATTAGTCTTGTTTGTGCGAAATCTTTAAAATTTAATGTTATCAAAATTATCCATTTTATTTCCCATGATCCTCATTATCTTTTGTTTAGGCATAAATTCTTTCCTTATACATAGATCGGAAAGGTAAACTTTTCATGCTTCCCTAATTTGCTTATGCTAGCACCCTCTATGGCTAAATCATGTAATCATTTTGACGTTATCTTGGAACATAGTGTGAGATGTTGGTCTATACCTAGTTTCTGCCAAACTGCTTTTCAGTTTTCCCAGAAAATTTTGTCAAATAGCAAGTTCTTGTCCCAAAATCTTGGAACTTTGGGTTTATCAGACACTAGATTACTATGATCATTTACTACTAGGTATTGTGTATCTAATTTATTCCATTGATCCATCACACTGTTCTTAGCACTAGATCATTTTGGTAATTACCACTTTGAAATCTAATATTTCCAGGCCACCTTCTTTTTACATTTTTCATCTATTTCCTTTATATTCTTGACTTTTTATTCTTCCAGATTAACTTTGTTATTTTTTTTTACTAGTTCCATAAGATAAAGTTTTGGTAGTTTGATGGGCATGACCTGAATAAGTAAATTAATTTAGGTAAAATCTTCCCATATAGGAATGTAAAAAGTTTAACCATGATAAGTCAATTAAGATTTCTTTAAACATTTTCCTTTTTATGCTTCTCTGGTATCTTAGAGTTTCAAAATTTCTATTTGGCTCTTATCTTTGCATCAGGAATGTTTGAAAGTCCTCTCATTAAATATTCATTCCCCCTCCCCAAAGGTTATACTCAGTTTTTCTGGATAGACAATTTTTGGTTGTAATCCTAGTTTTGTGAACCTTAAAAATTCCCAGACCCTACTTCATAAGATTGGATTAAGACCATTCCCCATTTGGGCAGTGAACTCTACTTAGATCAGGAATGTGAGAACTCTACTTCACCTACTTATGTTTGCCCTAGGGGAAGATAAAGTTGTAAAGTCTTTTCTGAACAATGAAAAGTACTTAAACCCATACTTATAATAAGGCAAAAAGTTCTTAAGATAAGTACCTATAAAGAAAGGTCAAGCAACTTGTGAATTTACAAGGAACAAAGAGCTGAGAAACTTACTCAGAGCTTTCCTGGTGTGAATTACTCAAAAATTTACACCTTCTTAGGTGTGGACTAAGAATGGTCTGTCCTTTGAAAAACGTCTACTGTGATGGTAGATATAAGGATTTAGGGGAGGTAACATAGGAGAAAATTCCCTATATAAGGAAACAACAGTCTCTTGAAAAAAAAAGTCTCTAAGGAGGCTGTTGAGAAGAAGAGTCTCGAAGGAGGCTGTTGGGAGAGACCTCTTGGGAAAGGCTCTTGAGGACAATCTTTTGAAGACAGTCAGAAGAATCCCTCTCTGGAGAAGGATGGCTGGCTGAACTGGTGTCTGAATCCTTGCTTGAACAGATCTTATGGTGAGTGATTAAGGACTGACTGATCTTTCTTTTAAGACTCAGGTCTAGGCCATGTTGGCTTAAGGCCCTTCATACTTATTCCTTTCTTACTCTTTCTTTAATTCCTCATTGTAATTAATTAAATCTCTATAAAACCCAGTTGACTTGGGTATATTCATAATTGGGAATATTTCCCTGGTGACCACCTTATATTTGATTTAAAAACAAGACACTGTAGTGAAACATATTTTCTGCAGTCACAATTTACTCATCCACTCTTTTAGTGGCCACAAATTAAGTCTTCCACTATTTTAATCACTACAGCTTATGCCACAACTATTTTAACTATTAAGAGTTTATGGCTCCCACTCTTTTAACTGCTACAGTTTCCTTACCTGCTAGAATATCATGTACCAAACCCTCTGCTTCTTTAAGGTGGAAGCTGCTAAATCTTGTGTGATCCTGATTGTGGCTCCATGGTATCTGAATGGTTTCTTTCTGGTTGTTTGCAATATTTTATGCTTAACTTGGGAGCTCTAGAATTTGGCTTCAATATTTTTAGGAGTTTTCACTTGGCAGTCTCTTTCAGGAAGTGATTAGTGGATTCTTTCTATTTCTATTTTATCTTCTGGTTCGAGAATTTTAGGGCAGCGTTCCTTTGTAATTTCTTTAAAAAAAAACCAACAGCCTTTACCTTCTGCGTTAGAATCAATGCTATGTATTGGTTCCAAAGCAAAAGAGTGGCAAGGGTTAGGCAGTAGAGGTTAAATGACTTGTCCAGAGTCACACAGATGGGAAGTGTCTGAAGTATCTCCTGTCTCTAGGCCTGGCTCTCAATCCACTGAGCTACCTAGCTTCCCAATCTTTGTAATTTCTTGAAATATAATGGTGAGGTCATTTTTTTTACCATGGATTTCAGGTAGTCCAGTAATTCTTAAATTATCTCTCCTTGATCTATTTTCCAGGTCAGTTGTTTCTCTCATGAGATAATTAATACTTTCCACTTTCTTTGATTTTTTCCTCCATTTTTTTACTTTGTTTTATTTCTGTTCTTGATTTCTCAAGGAATCATTAGCTCCCACTTCACCAATTCTAATTTTTAGGAAGTTCTATCTCTTCAGTGAACTTTTGTGCTTCATTTGCCATTTGGCCAATTCTGATTTTTAGATGTTATTTTCTTCAGTAATTTTTGTGCCTCTTTTACCAAGCTATTAATTCTATTTTCATAATTTTCTTGCTTTCCTCTCATTTCTTTTCCCAATTTCCCTCTACTTCTCTTAATTGATTTTTAAAATCCTTTTTGAGCTCTTCTAAGGATTCTTGTTGCACTTGTTTGCATTTGCTTTTTTTTCCCCTTTGAGGCTTTTCTTGTAACTGTTTTGGATTGTTTTCTTCTTCTGAGTTTGTGTCTTGATCTTTCCTAGTAGTTTTTATGATCAAGTTCCTTTTTGATATTGTTGTTTTCTCATTTTCCAATCTAATTTCTTGAATTCTAACCTTATGCTAAAGTTGAGCTCTGTTGGGGCATGGGATACACTGTCCCAAGCTTCAGATTTCTCATGGCATTATTTTTCAGAGCTCATTCTGGGTACCTGTAAGTTTTTGGTGTTTCCAAAGTGGTATGATCCAAGGAGAGGTATGGTCCCTGATATCCTGGTCTGTGTTCTGGTCTTTACTCAGGAAGGGTCTTTTCTCCTCCATAACTATAAGTTCTAGTGTTCCTCTCTGCCTTAGAACTGAGACCAGGGTCTCTGCTTCCTTGGGAATGACCATAAGTACTCCTCTCCACCCTAGAACTGACCAGAGCCCCCACTTCCCTGTGGCTAAAAGCTTTATTACATTTAACCCTGGAATGATGACTGGGTAATGCATCAGGGCCCTGTATCCATTGTCAGCAATATAATCTCTTTCTGACAAGTTGTCCAATTCCTTTACCATCTTTGGTTGAGAGTTTCCAAAGCTAGTGCCACTGTTGTGCAGCCGTATCCAAGGTCCACTGCTGGTGTTTTACCCCCTACAACCTCCATATTCTCCAGTCCATCCCCCACACTGGTATCATAGATCTATCCTCCTAAATTGTCTTAAGACTGGAAATGGGTCTCGTCCTAAACATTTTTGTTGGTTCTGTCACTCCAGTGTTCAATCTGAAGATTTATTTTAGATTTGTTTGGAGGAGAATGTTGGGAGAAGACAGCTGAGTTCCAGCCTCTCCTCTGCCATCTTAGACTGCACAAATTTCACCCAACAACTCTACATTGACATTTACAGTCATTACTTAAGACTGGGCCTAATAGCTTCCTTTTCTACTCCCCTTTTTGTATCCCTAGGCTAAGAAAGCACTTCCAAATCTCACATTCTCATGAAGACTGAGCCAAAAATAATGGCTCTATTCAATTCCCTTCAGGCTTGAAGTCCATTCTAGGGCTACTGTATATACTGTGCTCTCCTTATTATTCTGGCTCACCATAAACTAAGGGTCAATTTACTCAGAATGGACAGCCAAAGAGCAATATCTCAAAAGTATTCATCGTGTAATATTGATCAACTGCTACTAGGAATTGGTATTAGGAATATCTACCCTACAGAGATAAAATAATAAGACTGAACCAAAAAAATTATAGATGAAAAACTATCGGTGTTATTTTATTTTCCTAGAAGACTCTCTGATGGAAGGAACTTTCTATCTCTTCCAAATCCTGGCCCAATTCTCTGCTCACAGTAGATGCTTCACAAATTTTAGTTTTTGTTGGAAAAAAGGTCACATATATCTCAAAATACTTATGGTAGCACTTTTACTGGGAACAACGTCGATGCCCATTGAGTAAGGAATGACTAACAAATTGTGGCACATAAATATAATGGGATAAAACTGAACTGTAAAAAATGACCTATATGATGTATACAGAATAGCATGGGGGGGTGGCAGCTGGATGGCTCAGTGGATTGAGAGTCAGGACTAGAAAGAGGAGGTCCTAAGTTCAAATCTGACCTCAGCCACTTCCCAGCTGTGTGACCCTGGGCAAGTCACTTAACCCCCATTGCCTAGCCCTTACCACTCTTCTGCCTTGGAGCCAATACACAGTATTGACTCCAAGATGGAAGGTAAGGGTTTAAAAAAAAGAGTAGCATGGGAATTTTTTGAAACCCTTACTTTCCACCTTAAAATCAATACAATGTATTTGTTCCAAGGCAGAAGAGTGGTAAGGGCTAGGTAATGGGGGTTAAGTGACTTGCCCAGAGTCACCTGGCTAGGAAGTTTCTGAGACCAGATTTGAACCCAGGTCTTCTTGTCTCAAAGTGTGTCTCTCTACCATCTAGTTGCCCCCACATTGCTTTTATATCCTAAAATTTAAACTTCCCTGCACAACATGTTTTGTCTTGTTTGTTACATAAAGGCCACAACTGGCACTGATGGGAGTTCAATGCATCATACATGAACAGAATAGCCCTGATCCTTTAAAGTTTGTTATAGCACATTAAACTTGAATGGAGAAAAGCTGGAAGTTGGAACTACTGGGGGATGCTCTCTAACTCTGAGGTGTCAAACACACACTGCGAGCCAACTCCTATGGTGGTGGGATGAACCAGATCAAAATATAATTGGGAAATATTTAACAAAATAAATAAAAGTATAGTAAAACATAGATGGTGGCAATATGTGGTTTTTGAAGTCAATTTGCCTGATAAAAGATCCATATGCATATTTTTGTGGCTCCAATTTCTGAGTTTGATACCGCTGTTTTCAGCAAATCATTTAACCCCCATTTTTAGAATTGGAATTAACAGAGAAGCTATGGGTTTAAATTTTTTTAAATTACCTAAAAGGGGATGGATAATAGCCCCTTAAACTCTGACTGCAAACATCCTAAAGGGATGTGGATCTGAATAAAATGGATCTCAATCTATCCTGGAAAATGTGAAGATTGGATTTAGCTATTTTCTGATTTTAACAATGAAGATACTTAGTTTAACAAAATCAGGAATGTCTTGGGAACTCTAAATTACTCCACCCTACTTAGACCATACTTTAGGGGAAGATAAAGTTGTAATCTCCTGATTGGACAATGAAGATACTTAACTCTTAGCTTATAGTGAAGCTAGAACTTTAAGTTAAATCTATTTTAAGATCTTAATACAAAAAGGTGTTAAGTAATTATAAAGGTTAACTCAATAAAAAAAGGTTAAGTAACTCACAAAAGGTGAACTTAACAAAGAAGTGTTAAGTAACTCTAAAGATATAATCTAATCAAAGGATATGAGAACTAAAGAATGGGCATTTAGAGGAGGGGACACAAGGGTGAAAGGTCTATATATTGGCTCATTTCCTCTCTCTGGTACCTTTGCAGCAGAGAATTGGCTGATAGCAGCATGCTGGCCTTTTGGCATCTTAGCATGGCTACAAGCTATTGTCCCGTTCGGTGGTGAGTTTCTGGCTGAGTTTCCCTCCTTTACTCTTCCAACTTTATCCCCTTAGAAGCCTCTAATCTTCTTCAGAGACTTAGAGGCGGGGATTTAAAAACTCCCCCTGGCACAGGCCAGGCAGGAGAATCCTATATCCTCTTCCCTCCTTCTCCTTAAACTCCCTCCCTCTATATTAATTAAATTACCATAACTTTCCAGACTGACTTGGGTATTTTATTTGGGATTTTTCCCAGTGACCAATTAACTCTAGATTTTAAGTCACAACCCTAAAATTATCTTTACAAGAAGCAAACCATAAACATGACCATTGGTCAGTCAGACAGTCAAAAAGCATTTATTAAGTGCCAATTATATGGCAAGTATAAACTCTGGGGATACCCCAAAAGGCAAAATATAGTCCTGCCCTTGAGGAGGATACAATCTAATGAGGAAGGCAATTAAGTACAAACAAGCATAAAGTGCAGATAACCAGCAGAGAGAAAGCACTAGACTTATGAAGAATCAGGCAAGGAAGGGCAGCTAGGTGGCTCAGTGGATAGAAAGTCAGGCTGGGAGATAGAAGTCCTGGCTTCAAATCTAGCCTTAGACATTTCCTACATGTGTGACCGTGGGCAAGCCATTTAACCCCCACTGCCTAGCCCTTACTGCTCTTCTGGCTTAGAATTGATACTAAGAAGATATGGGTTTAAAAAAAAAGAATCAGGAAAAGCTCCTGGTAGAAAGTGGAATTTTATTTGAGATTCTAAGGAAGCCAGGCAAGGGAAAATGCTCAGAGCTGGGATATGATGTGTCTTATGGGAGGATCCAGTGCCACTGGATCAAAGAATGTGTATGTGGTGGAGGAAGGAGTGACAGAAAAAGGTCTAAGAAGATTGAAAAGTTAGAGGGCAAGGGGTTGTAAAGGGCCTTGAATACCAGACAGAAGAGTTTTATATTTGATTCTGGAGGTGATAGGGAGACACTGGAGTTTGAGAATGGGGTGGGATAGGGTGACATGGTTAGACCTATTCTTTTAGAAAATCACTTTGGTGACTGAATGGAGGGTGAACTGGAGTGGGGAAAGATCTGAGGCAGGCTGACCCACCAGCTAGTTATTACAATAGTCCAGACATGATGTAATGGGTACCTACACCAGGGTGGTGGCAGTATCGAGAAGAGAAGAGAAGAGAAGAGAAGAGAAGAGAAGAGAAGAGAAGAGAAGAGAAGAGAAGAGAAGAGAAGAGAAGAAAAGGACTATACAGGAGACATAATGAAGGTTAAATGGACAAGACTTGGCAACAGACTGGACATGGGGTTGGGGTGAGAGAAAGGAAAGAACTGAGGATGAAGTCTAGCTTGTGAGTCTGGGTGAGTAGGAAAAGGGTGGTGTCATTGACAATAATAGGAAAGAAAGTTAGGGAAAGGGGAGGATTGGAGGAGAAAGCCATGCCTTGCTTCCTTTGAGTTTCAAATAAATTTTCACTTTTGACTTGATTTTTTAAAACCCTTTTCTTCTTAGTATCAAATTTTGGAAATATTGAGCTTAAAAAAGGATGCTTAATGTCAATGAAATATGAGGTCAAGATTTTAGGGGATGAGGATATGAAGTTTGAAAAGAGATGAAAAAGCTTGAAACAGCTGCTGTGATGAGTGAGATAGTGATTTGACTAGGGAGGCAAAAAAAATGATTGATTGCTTTGCTGCAGTGAGGACCCAGTAAAGATTATTGAACATAAATTTTGTATAGTGCTTTAGAATGAAAAATTGTTAAAGAAATGAAATGGCGAGTCCCACAAAGAAAAGTAAGAAGAAAGAGTTCTTGTGAGGCCTTTTCAAAAGTCTGAAACATTGCTTTGTTTTGGGAAGAATGAAAGGTTTAGACTGGTGAAAAGAGCCAAGGGTGAAAAGGGAGAAAGGATCATCTGGCCTTTGGTTAAGGGTAAAATATTTTCTAGGCATTTGTCATGAATAGGACTTGGAATATTGGTGATCTCCACTGAGTTCAGGTGAATTTCTTGGCTAAAGTCACAACTGAAGACCTATACTTTCTTTGAGAGCATCAAATTTGGTAGAGATGAAGAAGAATAAGTATTAAAGAATGACTATTACAACTGGCCCATTGTGGAAGAGGCATGCATGCAAAGGACAGAAGCTGGAGATGGGTTCACTGTCAATAAAAGGAAAATTCCATTTGGAATGTTACCAGGAAAAGCAGTTTGGAGCCAAGCCAATGGCGACTGTTTTGGAGGCTTTGGAGGCTGATGGTGGTAACTGAAGGAAGAAGCTGGGTTTATCTCTGGGACTTGGGATAATCAAATTGGAGATGGCCTGGCTGAACTGAAGGCAGAAGAAGGACAATAGTCCATATCTCTCTTTCTCTGACTGGCTCTGTTTCATGCTAGTGACTGAATTGCCATTTCTCTCAATATCCTCCAACCTAACACTCATTGTAAATAATAGAGAAATCCCACCCCTCTTACCTTATCCTCCATCTTTCCTGTTTCCCCCAATAAATCCTTACTTGAGATAAAGAAGAGAAAAGAGTATTTCCCCTGAAACATCATAGCTCACCCTAAGTGACTTAGAAGGAGGCTGAAGAAGAAGGGAGAAAGGGAAACTGAAGGGAAGAAGAGGGAAGGAAGGGAGCTTGGAAGAGGGGAGGAAGGGAGGTATAGAGGAAGGAGGGTAGGCAAAAGGAAGATAGCTGCCTGATCTATTAGTTAGCAAGTATCCATCAAAATATACCCTCCAAATATCATCTATTACACCATGCTGGATTATGCCTTCACCTATGTCCTCAAATTTAGGAGTAAAAGGATAGTTATTTGTTCAATTCCCTCCTTCCAAAACAGACCAACCCATTTGGAAAACATTCTAAGCTTATCAAAGGTAGAGCAGTGTGGCATACTCACAGCTATTACATTGGGGGATTTGGTTCCGAAATCAGGGGTCTCGATTTTTGAGCGAACATAAAACTGTGTACCCAGGGCTCCACGGTTTCCCAGGGTGATAGTCTGTACAGCAGTCTCTCCCACCACGTATGTGCCAAAGTTAATGAGCTTATTTTCCAGGAACAGCTGCAAGGAGAAAACTCATAATTACCAGTGCCCAGATAATCAGTAATGCCAATTAAATAAGCATCTACCATTTCAAGCAGAAAAACTCACACACTTATTAACACATCCAAGAAAATGTCCAAGGATGAGACGGATTATGTTTGCTTCTTTTGTCTCTGGAGTTGAAAGCCAAATTCTTGAACAACAGTTTTGCCACAGGTAGCAACCTGGATAATGGCCGTAACTGAACACTATTGAAAATGGCATTGGTAGACCCTTATTTGACTGACTCCTTCCTCTTCATCGGAGTGGTTCCATTTATGGGAATTACAGTGGAAAGTCAATCAAACCTTCCTGCCAGCCCAGTACCCAATCAGTGCCTTCAAGACCCATTAAGATGTCTCCTCATGCAGACTAATCTTCAGTGTCTTGGGAATGGTGGTTCTTCTACTCTACAGTATTCCTTTTTTCACATTTTCTCTCTAGCTTCTTTGCAGATGGTGTTTAATTCTTCAGTTTCTCTAACGTGTGTTTCCAGCCCATGTATCTCCTCTTCACCCCCTCAGACCCAATTGAAGCCATTCTGTAGGAGTCCTTTTCAATTTCCCTTCCCCTTCAACATCCTCTCCCCATTCCTTTCCTTTAGAAACGATATTCCATTTATTACATATTTATACACACATATGTGTATATATATGTATATATATATATATATATATAATCTGTGTATTATTTCCTCCATTATTGTAATGTGAGCTCCTTGAAGGCAAGGATGGAATTTTTGCTTTTCTTTGTATTTTGTTGCCTTAGCACAGTGCCTAACACCCACTTAATAAATGCTTGTTGACTATACGGAGGGTGATATAGATTAGGGATTCTTTACCTGTAGGGGCCAATCAATGGATTTCAGGAGGTCCACGAGCCCTTTTTCTTTCGATATAATTGGTTTATTTTTGTTTTAAAAAATTATATATTTTAAAGACGTTATTCTGGGAAGACATCTATAGGCTTCACCAACTGCCAAAGGATTCCATGGTATGCAAAAAAGGTTAAGAATCCTCGATTTAGGTAGCTTCATTGTCAAACCCAGGTTCAATGATATTCTCCACTGGGGTGGAGAGGAGGAGGGCTGGGGGCTCCTGAGAAGCAATTGCAAGCCCCAATCTTGGGCTGAGACCAGGGAGATGGATATTTCTAAGAGCACCAGGAAGGGTATCATCTCAGAGAAGTAACCTGCCTGGGAGATAAGACTGAGCCACAGGGTAGCCAAAGGGCTTTGCTCTGCTTGGAGATCTTCCTTCTGCTCCAATACCTTGTGGTTATCAACAGAGGAGGGGGTTGGGGTAGCCAGGTAGGACAGTGGATTGGAGGTTCTGGGTTCAAATTTGGCATCAGACACTTCCTAGCCATGTGACCCTGGGCAAGTCACTTAACTCCAATTGCCTAGCCCTGGCTGCTTTTTTCTCCTAGAAGTGATACTAAGACAGAAGGTAAGGGTTTAAAAAATGAAACAAGAGTGGAGGGGCCAGATACCTGCGAGAGGAAGGTATCTTTGCCCCTTGGCCATACATAATAAGTCAAGAACAAGTCTTACTCTCGGTCTTCATCCTTTGACTCCCAAACTCCCACAGACTTCTAAACGTCTAGTCTAGCCCCATCGGAGATTGAGATTTGGACTATATGGTGTAAAAGAACTTGAAAAGGGGGCAAGATAGATTTCCAAGCAAGAGGCAAATGGAAAGCATTTCTCTAACAGAGCCTCAGTTCTTCCTGTCATTTATGGAGATGGAAAGACAAAGGACGTTTTCCTTGAGAAGAGCCTCCTCTACTCTTGATGAGCTTAGAAAAGCTTCCAAATGGGTTGGCCCATTTGGGAAGGAGGGAATTATACAAATAACCTGCCCTTTTACTTCTGAGGTTAAGGACCTCTATAGAGGAAGGCCCGATCCACCACAGGCCAGTGGCAAGTCACTCATTCCTGTACCCACCAAGCTGGAACCCTTGAAGGAAGTATTGGTGCTTAAGCTCTCTGCTGTGACTTTGGCTAAGAAATTCAGGTGAAATCAATGGACACAACCAATGCTTTGATTCTTGTTCAAGGCAAAAGTCTTAGCTGGTGCATTGAAAAACTCCTCTAGATTACAAAGGATTTGGAGAGACGAAGAATGTGCTAGTGGCTCCGATGGGCTGGAAAATGGTTGCACTTGAGAGATCAAAGAAGTGTGTTCACTCTTTCTGGTCTGAAAGGCTCAACTGGAGACGATTCATTGATTTTACTGGGAATTTGCTCCAGATCCCAGCGGGAAGTTCAGTCTTGGGCCATTCATGAATTCCTAGATATACTTATGTCTTTCCTTTCTCATACAGTCGGATTATATATAAATTTATGTGTGTGGGAGTACAGCATTTCTACTGAAAAATGAGCCAATATATTAAGTTGGGAGAGATGATACTGGGATGAAGATCCTGCCAAAGATGATGATTAAAGATGGAATGTTTGGGGCAGCTGGGTGGCTCAGTGGATAGAAAGCCAGGGTTGGAGATGGGGAGGTCCTGGGTTCAAATTTGACCTTAGACTCATCTTGTTTGACCTTGGGCAAGTCACTTAACACCAATTACCTAGCCCTTACCTCTCTTCTGCCTTGGAATCAATTAATATTGATTCTAGGACAGAAGGATTAAAAAAAAAAAGATGGGATGGTCGATCTTCTTAGGGCCCCTGCTGATGGCTACAGGCACTAAAGTGTTGGCATCATTGTCCACGGGAGTGACAAGCCCCAAAAGATGGTGTCTGAAGAGAGTGTAGGAGATACCCCACTGACCAGGAATGTTTGGTTGATGTAGAAAGATAACTGGAAAACTCAGGCTTTCCTTATAATATTTTTGTGTCTTAGAGCTGGGGTTTTTTATGGGGATGGGGGTGGGGGAGAAAGGGATAACCCAGAAAATATTTTCATTTCCTCATTTTTCTTTCTTGACAAAGAGTAAGAAATAGGTTATTTTTGAATTGGCATGGAAGACATGGAGGTAGAATTTTAAGATTCCCGGGCATCTGGAAAGAGGCTTAACTTTGATCAATTTTTAAAAATCTGGGGCTGAATCTGTGATTTCAGGGTATAGTAAGCCCCCCAAGAAGAACTCCCTTTAGAAGGCATTTGAGGGGCAGTGAGGTGATTCAGTGGATAGACAGCCAGGCCTGGAGAATGGAGTTTCTGGGTTCAAATGTGTTCCCAGATGCTTCCTAGCCATGTGACCCTGGGCATGTCATTTGACCCCAATTGCCTAGCCCTTACCTCTCTTCTGCCTTGGAACCAACACTTAATATTCATTCTAAGATGAAAGGTAAGGATTAAAAAAATAATAATAATAAAGGAAAGCAAGTAGGCATCCACTCTTCAACTTAAATTCTTAGAGAGTTGCCTAGAAGCACTATGAGGTTAAATTAGATGGTTGAAATGGATCATAAGCAGGATTTGAATCCAGGTCTTCCTGACTCTGAGACCTGGCTTCCTTCCACTACTCCCTCCTGCCTCTTAGTTTGAATGGTGGTCAATCACTGTCATCATTAGAAATTTATGCCACTATCTGATCCATGAATAGCCATCAAGGGAAGAAGGCCTCCAACCCATATGAGTCAGAGACAGAATTAGATTGTGGGGGAAAAGGGCTCCTCTAGGAAACAAGCTCAAGGTTTAGTTGCTGAGGACCAGTGGCCTGACAGCTTTGTCAGTTTGGATGTAGCCTTTGGAGACATTTTACTCTTGGGTCATACTTTCAAGTGTGATTTTTGTTTTAGCTACATGCACATTTCCCAACCAAAAAGATCTTGGAAAAAATAGATCATGTAAATTCTTTTACTTACGAGACATTTCTTTGTTGTACATTTCAGTGGTACAGAAAATTCACCTGTCTGAGCCAAAAATGTGACTCTGCCGTGAAGATCTTTATTTATCTTAAAAAAAAAAAGAAAAAAATGAACCCAAACATTATGAACCTTTCTTCTTCCCTCCTTTCCTTCTCTCCTTCCTCCTTCCCTCCTTCCTTCCTTCATGCGTTC
Source organism: Monodelphis domestica (assembly GCF_027887165.1). NCBI lineage: Eukaryota > Metazoa > Chordata > Mammalia > Didelphimorphia > Didelphidae > Monodelphis > Monodelphis domestica. Next base: position 413,904,531 of record NC_077230.1, on the reverse strand, counting down.
TTCCTTCTCCCTTCCTTCCTTCTCTCCTTTTCCTTCCTTATTCCTTCCTTCCTCCCTCTCTCCCTCCCTTCTCTCTTTCCTCCCTTCTCTCTTTCCTCCCTCCCTCCCTCCCTCCCTCCCTCCCTTCCTCCCTCCCTCCCTCCCTCCCTTCCTTCCTTCCTTCCTTCCTTCCTTCCTTCCTTCCTTCCTTCCTTCCTTCCTTCCTTCCTTCCTTCCTTCCTTCCTTCCTTCCTTCCTTCCTTCCTTCCTTCCTTCCTTCCTTCCTCCCTCCCTCCCTCCCTCCCCTCTTTCCTCCCTCCCTCCTTCCCCTCTTTCCTCCCTCCCTCCTTCCCTTCCTTCCCTTCCTTCCTTCCTTCCTTCCTTCCTTCCTTCCTTCCTTCCTTCCTTCCTTCCTTCCTTCCTTCCTTCCTTCCTTCCTTCCTTCCTTCCTTCCTTCCTTCCTTCCTTCCTTCCTTCCTTCCTTCCTTCCTTCCTTTTCTTTCCTTCCTCCCTCCCTCCCTCCATCCCTTTCTCTCCTTCCTTCCCTTTGGCCTTGGTTTCCTCATTTGTAAAACAGAGGGAGTGTATTCAAAGACCTTTGAGGCCACTTCCATCTCTGGATCTATGACCCTGGGATTTCCATGCAGCAGCAAAGCACCTCCTGAGGGGCCGGTACGCAGCCCCACCTTCCAAGCCTGTGACTGCCTTCACCAGAAGGACATCTCCCTGCGTCACTCACTGCCCACTAAGGGATTAGAACACTCGGACCATCCCAACTGAGCCTCTGCAAGCTTCTCAAGAGTCTTAGTAGATGGTAGTTGCCGTGTCCTTCCACACCAATATTGTGAGCCTCAAAGAAGAGAGGTCAGGCTGATCAGGAGATGCTGACCCAGAAGGCCAAGCCGGGGACACTCTCTGCCCTGTCCCTATACCAGCTGTGGCTCCCAGGGCTCACCTCCTGGGCTGGGTTTCCTTCTCTTCATCCATCACTAACAATGATGGCGAATTGTGTTCTGATTTTTCTCAGCAGAAATCAAGACAGGAAACACCAGGAACCAGAATAGTAAATTCAGGGGCCTCAGCGCACCCCTGCGGTCCTTGGGTCTCCCCCAAACACTTACCATTGGCTTAAAGATGATGACAACCTCACAGGAAATCCCAGCGGACATTCCACCTGGAGGGTCAAAGCTGCAGGCACAATAACAGAGAACTTAATTAGATTAATAAGGAAACAGGCTCTTCTTTTTAGAGCCTTGGACCAGAGGCAGGCCAGCTGCCCAAGTTCATTGCTGGGACTAAAAGTGGCTTTGGAGAGGAAATAGATGAGCCAGGCAGACAGGGATCTCTTCATAATAATATACAGCTAGGGGGCAGTTGGGTGGCTCAGGGGATAGAGAACCAGGCTCAGAGACCAGAGGTCCTGGGTTCAAATCTGACCGCAGACACTTCCCAGCTGTATGACCCTGGGCAAGTCACTTAACCCCCATTGCCTAGCCCTTACCACTCTTCCACTTTGGAACAAACACTTGGTGATATTGATTCTAAGACAGAAGGGAAGGGGTATTTAAAAAACCAAATGAGCCAAAATGATCACAAAATTAGGCATATTAATTAAGAAGACAATTAAACATCTTCCTGGGCTCTCTTTGTTGCTGCTACCATGGAGGCATATTCAGAATTTGGGCCTTTTAAGCCCCTACTCATTATCTGTAGCCCTTCTGTCTCAGGACCAGCAGGGAATTGTCCTTTGGAACAAAACCAACCCCAGCCCCAAGGTCCTTGGCAGTCTCCTTGCTGTTACAGAATAATTTACGCTTTTTCAATAATTTTTATAATTTAATTTTAATTTTAAATTTAAGTTTTATATGATTTTAATTTTAAAATTAAAAATTAAAAAATTTTAAATTTATTATTTATTTTTTACTTTATATTCAGGCTCAAAGAGCCAAAGACTTTTACAGGAGAACAGGTCATAGGCATGCATCCTATCTGGCCATTGACACAGCACAATCATCATTATCATCACTGTTATTGTTCTATTGTCATAGCTAATATTTATATAGCACTTACTACATGCTGGGCATTTTGCAATTATTAATTGCCTTTGATCCTCATAATTATCCCCATTTTACAGATAACAAAACTGAGGCAAACAGAGGTTAAGTGACTTGCCTAGGGGTCATATAGTCTCTGAGGCTGCATTTGAACTCAGCTCTCTATCCACTGTTTCACCTAGCTAGCTGAACTAGCCACGGGGATTTTGTCATTTCAGACAACTGTTTGGAGAAAGGATATCCGGTTATGGTCAGACGTTGTTGTTATTCAGTCATTTCTGTTGCATCTGACTCTTTGTGCCCCTATTTGGGGTTTTTGTGGTCCAGATACTTGAGTAGTTTACCATTTCTTTCTCCAGCTCATTTTACTGATAAGGAAACTGAGGCAAAAGGGGTTAAGTGACTTTCTCAGGGTCACAAAGCTGGTAAGTTGTCTGAGGCTGATTTATCTCAGGAAGATGAGCTCTATCCATGGTACTACCTCATTAACCTGTTACAACTACAGAACTGGGGTTCAAATCCCAAACTTCTTGTGTGCCTTTCAGCAAGTCATGTGACCTCTTTGGGCCTCAGTTTCCTCATCTGTAAAATGAAGGGGTTCAACTGGGCAACCTTCAAGTTCTCAATCGATGCCTCTGTGACCTAGCCAAAATCCATCCAAACTCCCTAAGCAGCCACCCCAACAACTGATGACCTCATGCTTCTCGCTTTCTCCTTTGGCACTTTAATGCAATCTTTTAAATATGCCAATTCACTATGGAAAGCTGAGGCCAAACATAGTTCCTTTCTAGATCCCCAGGACAAGGTAGACTTTAGGAATGTTTTCATTCTTTTTTATATTTAAACCCTTGCGCTTTCCATCTTTTTTTTAACCCTTTTCTTCCATTTTGGAGTCAATACTGTGTATTGGCTCCAAGGCAGAAGAGTGGTAAGGGCTAGGCAATGGGGGTCAAGTGACTTGCCCACGGTCACACAGCTGGGAAGTGTCTAAGGCCAGATTTGAACCTAGGACCTCCCGTCTCTAGGACTGGCTCTCAAGCCACTGAGCTACCCAGCTGCCCCCATTGCGCCTTCCATCTTAGAATCAATACTGTGTATTGGTTCCAAGACAGAAGAGCAGGAAGGGCAGGGCCATGGGGGTGAAGTGACTTGCCCAGGGTCACCCAGTTAGGAAGTGTCTGAGGTTATATTTGAACCCAGGACCTTCTATCTCTGAGCCCGGCTAGCTGTCCTCTAATCTCTTCAGTCTTAACTAGATTCCATTCCAACCAAACCAATGGGATGGGAGTCTATGGAGATCACAGACTCCATAAATGGTTGGTACTTGTAGAGCCTCCAAGTGGTGTTGATGGGTGGCTGGTGGGGATTCTTCACTGCCCTAAAGTGATAGATGGCTCTGCCCCAATGATGTCTTAGGTCTAATGAGCTGTGATGGGCTCTCAAGAGACTTCTCTCCAATTGGGGACTTTGGGGACCCGATAAAGGGAAAACACCAGATACGTTGGGATCAGGACTCGGTTGTCCAGAGGAATGATGCCGTCACACGTGCGCATCCTCCCTCAGAGGCCTGGAGGAAGGACAGAGCCTGCTGACCTTGCCCTAGCATTTCCAGCCTCATTTATATGCTGGGAGAATAACAGCACCATTTTCAAGTACAAAGGACAGGCCTCAAAATAGGTCTTGGAACGTAAAGGGAAATTCTCTAGGCCAGGAACTGCCTAGAGCTTTAGACAATGGCTAGGAGCTGGCTCCTTATGGGATTGTATAGGTTCCAACAGACTGGGGTAGGGGTTGGCAGGGGATCAGAGCCACAGCTTCCTAGCGGATGGAACAGCCAGAATTTCAGAGTGCATCTAGGCTTAGCAAAGAGGCAGATGGCACCGAGCTGCGAGACAGAATCTTTGAAGGATGAAACCAGAGAATGGAACGATTTGACTTTGTGATCTCAGTGGATGGCCTTGAATGTTAACTGGCAGAGAGCTAACAGGGTCTTCTGGCTAGTCCAATGAAAGCCTGGTGACAAGTGCATCTGGCTATTTAAGATGGATCTCTCGAATCCCTAAATACTCAGCTTTGCTCTCCTCACCAACTGCCACTATTTTGGATGGTAGGAGGTGATGACAATCTGTTGCCTTAATCAGGGATGGCTTTAGTATGGTACCAGTCTTCTCCCCCTCTGTTGGGAGCCCTCTCTCCTCTCGTGACCCCACCATCTCTGACCCGCAGCATCTTCAAGATGCCCCAGCCTCTGCCCTGCAGTTTCAGCTCCTCCATGGCAAACCCTCGCTGATCAGTGTTAGACGTTCAGTGAAAGGGATCTAGATTTGGACGATCCCCCCCCCCCCCCAAGGAGAGCACACTTGAGGTGGGGGGGAAGGGGGGACATGAAACATTCCCCCAAAGAGCTAAGACATGAAAGAGGAAGTGATAAGGATCCTAAAGAAGGAACCATGGGAGCTCCCCCCACCTTCCCACATCTAAACTGAATTGTTCTGTGCCCCTTCAGCATCTGGGGAGTAAATTTACTACACTTGAACATGTGCTAGGTAGCAGAAGGTGGTCATGGTTTCCTCCCCATTTTTAATGGGGAGACATAATGTCTTAAGCCAGAGGAGTAACTGATGGATTTCAGACATTGTGATAGGTCAGCCAGCCAACAATGCCAGCCAGTTACATCATTACCACTGCCACCACCACCACCACCACCACCACCACCACCCATCTCCATCCTCATTATTACCATTACCACCACCACTATCACCACCACCATCATCATCATCATCACAACCAACACCCCCATCATCTTCATCATCACCACTACCACCACTATCAGCATCATCACAACCAATACGCCATCATCACCACTACCACCTCATACCACCACTATCATCATCATCATTATCATAACTAACACCTCCATCATCTTCATCATCACCACTATCAGCATCATCACAACCAACATCCCCATCATCTTCATTATCATCACTACCACCACTATCATCATCATCATCATCATCACAACCAACACCCCCATCATTTTCATCATTATCACTACCACCATCATTATCATCACCAATACAACCATCATCTCCATCACCACTACCACTACCACCACCACCACCACCACCACCACCACCACTACTATCACCACAGTCATCATCACAACCAACACCCGTATAATTTTCATCATTATCTCTACCACCACTATTACCACCACCACCACCACCATCATCATCACAACCAACACCCCCATCATTTTCATCATTATCACTACCACCACTACCACCATCATTATCATCACCAATACAACCATCATCTCCATCACCACTACCACTACCACCACCACCACCACTACTATCACCACAGTCATCATCACAACCAACACCCGTATAATTTTCATCATTATCTCTACCACCACTATTACCACCACCACCACCACCATCATCATCACAACCAACACCCCCATCATTTTCATCATTATCACTACCACCACTACCACCATCATTATCATCACCAATACAACCATCATCTCCATCACCACTACCACTACCACCACCACCACCACCACCACCACTATCACCACAGTCATCATCACAACCAACACCTGTATAATTTTCATCATCATCTCTACCACCACTATTACCACCACTACCACCATCATCATCATCACAACCAACACCCCCATCATTTTCATCATTATCACTACCACCACTACCACCATCATTATCATCACCAATACAACCATCATCTCCATCACCACTACCACTACCACCACCACCACCACCACCACCACCACCACCATCATCATCACAACCAACACCCCCATCATTTTCATCATTATCACTACCACCACTACCACCATCATTATCATCACCAATACAACCATCATCTCCATCACCACTACCACTACCACCACCACCACCACCACCACCACCACCACCACTACTATCACCACAGTCATCATCACAACCAACACCTGTATAATTTTCATCATCATCTCTACCACCACTATTACCACCACCACCACCATCATCATCATCACAACCAACACCCCCATCATTTTCATCATTATCACTACCACCACTACCACCATCATTATCATCACCAATACAACCATCATCTCCATCACCACTACCACTACCACCACCACCACCACCACCACCACCACTACTATCACCACAGTCATCATCACAACCAACACCCGTATAATTTTCATCATCATCTCTACCACCACTATTACCACCACCACCACCACCATCATCATCACAACCAACACCCCCATCATCTCTATCTCATCCACCACCACCACCACCACTCCTACCACAGTCATCATCACAACCACTACCATCACCATCATTATAGCTAGCATTTGTATAGCATTTTGAGGTTTGTAAAAAGGCTTACATATGTTAACCCATTTGATCCTCACAACAGTCCTGGGAGGTAAATACTAACATACAAAGAAAGATTCAGTTGCTATTGCAGGAGACTAGAGGTTATACCCTGCTCACCAGGTGGGGCAGTGGATACAGCACTGGGCATCAAATCAAGCAGATTTGGGTTCAATTTCTACCTCACAGACTTATGAGTTGTGTAGCTTCAGGAAAGTCACTTAACCTCTCTGAACCTCAGCTACCTGAGGGGGTTGGACTCAATGACTTTCCCGATCTAAAGTTCCTATGACTACTAGGAACAAGGTGGAAGTGATGCTGAACAGGCCAGGTTGCTTGCTCATGTAAGTATATGGGAATCTAGTAAAATGGCCCAGAGAGGTATTGGCTATGGAGCCTGTAAAGCAGCATTGGGGACTAAGGGCAGCAACACCATTCCCTAAAGACAGAAGGCACTGGTCTCTTACCAAGCCAGCATCATCTGCCATGGATACCTCTGCTGGGAATTCTAGATGGGGGCAAGGGGCTACAGGAGCTCAGGAACAACCGAGGACCCTAGCCAACTCTTGTAACAAACTATGGACCTTTAAGCTTAAAAAAATACATTCTGGACACTATAATTTCTGTTGGGTTTGAGTCAAAATGAAATGCTTGATGGTGGAGGTCAATGCATGATATGCTAACAGTGAATGTGAATTGAATTAGGGAACTCGGACCGGGGCCATGAGACACGTGGCCAAGTCTCCAAGGCTAGTTTTGCAGAATGGATCCTTCTTGGCTCTGGCACCTGCGTACTTACTCAATGGTAATGAAATCCTTGAGATGCTCATCGACTCCCACCAGCTTGCAATAGTTAATAGTGTAGGATGCGTTGATTAATGTCATCTTTTTTTTATACCTTTTACCAATATCAAAGTTCTGGAAATACCAAAGAGGAAGACATTCTTCAAGAGAGAATTGGCATCAGTTTCACAGGTTTGTCACAGAAGAAATAAAGCAATGTACATCTGAGAAGCTCAAATCCATACAAAGTGACTCTTCCCTCCATTAACCATGTTGGTTTGAGATTCAGAATGTTAATATACTTGAGAGCTCTGTTCAACTACGGTAATAACAAGCCTCTCAACAATTTATACTACTGATGAATTATCACCAAATAATAATTTTGTTTTATCATTTGCTCTGAATTCTGTCCCTTCTACCTCTCCTCCCTCCCCCCCAAATTAATTTCCATTGAACAAATATTGGTCAAACAATGGCTATGTCCAAGGCATTACTGCTAGGCACCAAGAACAGAAAGCTGGACCGAGATGATCTCCACCCTTTAAGGCATTTGTTTTCACTTGTGGTATAAAGGGTTTTTCTATGGGTGTCTAACCCCAGCATGTGATAAATGTCAAACAGGGAGGGGTGAGAGTTTGAAGAGAAGAGGCTTCTTTGTAACTTGGCAGTAGGAGGGGACTGGAGACCAGGGACGGTTTTATGGAGATGGTGGCACCTAAAGGTAGAGTGTTGGTTAAGTTGTTTTCTTCCTTGGAAACAACAAAAGAAAAGAAAAGAAAAAAGGAAAGGAAAGGAAAGGAAAGGAAAGGAAAGGAAAGGAAAGGAAAGGAAAGGAAAGGAAAGGAAAGGAAAGGAAAGGAAAGGAAAGGAAAGGAAAGGAAAGGAAAGGAAAGGAAAGGAAAGGAAAGGAAAGGAAAGGAAAGGAAAGGAAAGGAAAGGAAAGGAAAGGAAAGAAAGGAAAGAAAGAAAGGAAAGGAAAGGAAAGAAAGGAAAGGAAAGGAAAAGAAAGGAAGGAAAGAAAGAAAGGAAAGGAAAGGAAAGGAAAGGAAAGGAAAGGAAAGGAAAGGAAAGGAAAGGAAAAGAAAGGAAAGGAAAGGAAAGGAAAGGAAAGGAAAGGAAAGGAAAGGAAGGAAAGAAAGAAAGGAAAGGAAAGGAAAGGAAAGAAAGGAAAGAAAGTAAGGAAGGAAGGAAAGAAGGAAAGAAGGAAAGAAAGGAAGGAGGGAAGGAAGGGAGGGAGGGAGGGAGGAAGAGGGAAAAAGAAAATAGAAATAAAGAAACAAAGGAAGGAAAAAGGAAGGGGAAAAGGAAGAAAGAAAAGAGAGAAAGAAAGAAAAGGAAGAAAGGAAGGAAGGAAAGAAGGAAGGAAGGAAGGAAGGAAGGAAGGAAGGAAAGAAGAAAGGAAGGAAGGAGGGAGGGAAGGAAGGAAGGAAGGAAGGAAGGAAGGAAGGAAGGAAGGGAGGGAGGAAGGGAGGAAGGGAGGAAGGGATGAAGGGAGGAAGGGAGGAAGGAAGGAAGGAAGGAAAGAAGGAAGGAAGGAATATCAGATACAAATGAAAACACTTGTTATGAAAAATCTGCAGGTGAGTTTAGCATGTGAACGCTTATCTACAATTTCTAAGCAAAAACTCTCCTAACTACTGGCTAATGTTGGGAGCACAGGGCAAATACTAATCCATCACAGGAAAAAAACTAAGTGTTTGTTGAATGGTATGAGAACCAATCCATCAACAAGCATTAATTAAGCACGTTCTATGAGCTAACCACCATTCCCCTTAAGGAACTAGGATAAAAAAAGGGCAAAATAATGATAGTCCCTGCAGTTTATGGGGCGTAGTGTGTGCTATCTTTCCTTTTAGGCCAGGACTGCTATTATTTTGCCCTTTTAAAAATTCCTCAGTGTCTAAGGGAATAGTACTGGGTACATAGAAGATAATTAATGCATGTTGATGGATTTGTTGTTGTTCTGTCATTGTCCAGTTGAATCCGACTCTTTGTAATCCCATTTGGGGTTTTCTTGGCTAAGATACTGGAGTGGTTGGCCATGTCTTTCTCCAGCTCATTTTGCAGATAAGGACCAACAAGTTTAAGGGACTTGCCCAGGGTCACGTAACTAATAAGTGTTTGAGGCCAGATTTGAACTGAGGATGATGAATCTTCCTGGTCTCCGGCCTTCATAGCTGTACCTTTTGCTGATGGATAACTACATACAGATTAGATATGCGAGGAGGATAATTGAGGAATCAAGGATGACAATGAGATTTCAAAGCTGGGTGGTTGGGAGGTTGGTTGAAGGGAAGAATTGGGGGGAAATAATTAGTTCAGTTCTGAACCTGATAAATTTGAGATGTCCAGGGGCAGCTCAGCAGCTCAAATGATGGAGTTCTGGGTCCAGACCCAGGAGATCCTGGGTCCCAAACTGGCCTCAGACACTTCTAGCTGTGTGACCCTAGACAAGTCACTTAACCCATTTGCCTAGCCCTTACTTGTCTTCTGCCTTGGAATCAATACTTAGCATCTATTCTAAGACAGAAGGTAAATGTTCCAAGAAAAAAATCTTTTTTTGAGATATCTATGGGACATCGAGTTCAATGTTGGTAATGTGAACCCAGAGTTCAGGCTAGTTCTGGAAATGTAGGCATGTGAACAGGCACCGTGTAAGCAGTTTTCTGCTTCCTGTCAGATAAATCAAACCAATGGGCTCCTCCCTCCCTCCTTCCCATCTTGTCAAGAGACTGAGAGTTCAATTCTGGCTCTTAGGAGGGGACTATAAATCTTTTTCTGGGATGCTATTTCCTTAATTGACCTTTATGGTCCATCTCTGACACTCTGAAAGGATTAATTCCTTACAAAAATCAGCCACAGTGAAAGATCTCATGAAGATGTCATCTCTTCCCCTCTTCCTCATCTTCATCAGAGAACATTAACCGATCTTTTTTAAAAAGTCCAGACCAAAAGAGGGGCATCGAACGATCCAACTAAGCAAATGTTTTTTGTGAGGTGGGCAGGGATGCTTTTATTTCCTAAGTCTCTCATGAAAACCCACCTTAAAGTGAATGAGGTCAGGCTTGCTATAGAAGGGGCAGCCCTTAAATTCGCGCCCAGACACTACTTGTCTGTGGACTATCCCCCTCCGGAGTTTCTCCAGGGTTCCTGCAAAGATATCTTGGTCCATCTTCGTCCCACCCAAAGGTTTGCGTTCCACCTCATCTTTTGGCAGCTTGGAATTTAATCAAATGAAAAAAAGTATTAATAATAAATCTATGCTAGGGTGTCTCTTCAAGAACAGGAAGCAGAATCTGTAGAAGAATAAAAAGTCAAAAGTCTTGGTATCTGAACAGAGTAACAAAGCAAAGATTTGCTAGTTGCCAACGAATAGAGGAGCCAAAGAACATGGGTTCATCTTATCTCTTTTTAGGGCCGAATGTCAGAATCGTTTAGTCAAATCTGTATTTGAACCATAATCGCCTTGCAACAAACTTGTATTCCAAAATGTTCCTTGATTAGAAGCACCATCCAATTTGCTCCTAAAGCAGTAAATTCTACTTCAGGATGGCTACAATGATTTTTTGGTTTTTTTATTACTTGTTTATTTTAAACATCCATTTAAAAAAAGCTACACAAAACCCTTACTTTCTGTTTTAGTATCAATTCTAAGACAGAAGAGCAGTAAGGACTAGGCAATAGTGGTTAAGTGACTTGCCCAGGGTCACACAGCTTAGGAAGTGTCTGAAACCAGATTTGAATGTGGTACTCTGTGCCACTTAGCTGCCTTGTAAAGAACTTTTAACAAAAATTGTTAAGGAACATTTTATAATAATTATGAGGAACATGGGTTTAGACTAGCATCTTACACTAAAAAGCACAATAAATTCTAAATAGATAAAGGAACCAAAGGTATCATGCCATTAAAAAATTAGAGAAGGTCATAACTATACATCTGTAGGTGTGAGATGAATTTATAACTAACATGACATAAAGAATATTATAAAAACCAAAAATCAATTACTTGAATTACAGAAAATAAAATTTTATGAAATAATTATAGTTAGAATAAGAATAAAAACAGAATAGGAAAAAATCTTGCATAGAACATCTCAAATAGGTTTTTAACTTGGTGCTGCTTCAAATATGTCAGTGGCATGAAAAAATGTTCTAAATCTCTTATAATCAGAGAGATGCAAATCAAAACAACTCTGAGGTATCACCTCACACCTAGCAGATTGTTCAACATGACAGCAACGAAAAGTAATGAATGCTGGAGGGGGTGTGGCAAAGTGGGGCCATTAATTCATTGCTGGTGGAGTTGTGAATTGATCCAACCATTCTGGAGGGCAATATGGAACTATGCCCAAAGGGCACTGCTGGGATTGTACCCCAAAGAGATAATAGTAAGGAAAAAAAGACTTGTATAAAAATATTCATGGCTGTGTTCTTTGTGGTGGCAAAAAATTGGAAAACGAGGGGATGCCCATCAATTGGGGAATGGCTGAACAAATTGTGGTATCTGTTGGTGATGGAATACTATTGTGCTCAAAGGAATGATGATCTGGAGGGATTCCACGTGAACTGGAAGAACCTCCAGGAACTGATGCAGAGTGAAATGAGCAGAACCAGGAGAACATTGTACACAGAGACCGACACACTGTGGCACAATCAAATGTAATGGACTTCTCTACCAGCAGCAATGCAATGACCCAGGACAATTTTGAGGGGCTCATGAGAAAGAACACTATCCACATCCAGAGAAAGAGTGGAGCAGAAACAGAAGAAAAACAACTGCTTGATCACATGGTTCGATGGGGATGGAATTGGGGATGCAGACTCTAAACAATTACCCTGGTGCAAATATTAATAATATGGAAATAGGTCTTGATCAATGACACATGTAAAACTCAGTTAAAACCCATGTAAAGCTCAGTGGCTATGGGAGGGGAGTGGAAGGAGGGGAGGGAAAGAACATGACTCATGTAACCATGGAAAAATATTCTAAATTAATTAATTAAATAAAATTTTCTAATCACCAAAAATCAAAAATAACAAAAAAAAACAAAACACCAAACCTCCAAATATGTCAGTGGAAGGTTGCCTGGTTGTCCTTGAAATTTAGCTCTATACACAGAGTTTCTAAATTTCTAAGTTGTTCTGTCTAACCCTAATGACTTCCTTATTTCTAATATAAATCCAAGGCATCTCATAGAGTCCCAGACCTTTTACAGACTGTAAAGGTATCTTTTTTTTTTAAACCCTTACCTTCCATCTTGGAATCAATACTGTGTATTGGTTCCAAGACAGAAGAGTGGTAAGGGCTAGGCAATGGGGGGTAAGTGACTTGTCCAGGGTCATACACTTAGTAAAAGGCTGAGACTGGATTTGAACTTAGATCTTCCTGATTCTTGACCCATCACACTAATCACTGTGCCTCCTAGCTGCCTTCATGGTTAACAGCTTAAATGCATCATAAAATCTGAAGACTTCTCCCCTTTATGTTGAAAAGAAGTAGATAGGATTGAAGAACTTGGCTTATGCTTGCCCCTCTGTCTGACCATAAAGATCACTACCTGACAGGCTCTCTGATCTCTGCAAGCATTTCCACTTCAGGGTTCACAGCTGTCAATCTGAGATAATCCTGAAAGACATGACAGGAAGGCTCTCCACTTCCAGAGAAAGAACAGTTGGAGTCCCCCTTCACATCAGTGTATTTTGGCTTTATTTTGGGGTTTGGGTTAGGCATGAATTTGCTCTTACAACAATGACGTGCATGGAAGTGAGTTCTGCATGACAAAAAAATGACAAAGGAAAAAAAAAAGGATTCAGAGCTCTCAGAACCCATCCATGCATGAAGGCTGGATATCACCTAATATTTTTCTATGGCAGTTACTTGCCAGTATTATAAGGTATCATATTCATGACTGATCTAACACTCACCTGCTTGTTCCCCAGGAGGACATGGGACATGATATCCTCATGATGGCGGAACCTTGAACAATCATTCATTACCACCATTTGTACGCCCTTTGTTTTTTTGTTTCTAATTCTTTCAGTGAACTTTTTGTTGTGCGTTCCCTTGATTTCCAGATAAATCTCTCTCTCTGTCTCTGTCTCTCTCTCTGTCTCTCTGTCTCTCTCTCTCTTCTCTCTGTCTCTCTCCCTCTCTGTCTGTCTCTGTCTCTGTCTCCTCTCTCTCTCTCTCTGTCTCTCTGTCTCTCTCTCTCTCTCTGTGTCTCTCTCTCTCTGTCTCTGTTTCTCTGTCTCTGTCTATCTGTCTGTCTCTCCCTCTCTTTCTCTCTCTCTCCCCCTCTACTATGCACCAAGAAAGAAGAGTTTGCAAACTAACCATCCAAGTGGCCAAGTAGAGGCAATGTCCTATACCTGTAGTTCCCACTTGTGCAAAGAAGGGAGAGGAATAAATTTGTTTGAATCTTCTCCTTGTAATTATATGTCATAGAGTTTGGAGCATGTTTTCTTTTATCTTTTTATTGAAGTTATCATTTAAAGTTTTCCTTAAAATGCTTATGCCACAGTTAATTTGTTTTTTTATGCCTCTCTGAATTCTCCATATTTGTCATTTCTAAAATTTTCTAAAATATTCTAAAATATTCCATCATATTCATGCAGTTCTGTTTAATCATTTCCCAGTCAATGGCTATCTCTACACATTATCTCCTCTAAGCATTTGGGGGGGGTATTAAGCAATTATTCTGGCTTCTCTGCCTATGTTCTTTAAGGATTTGAGTTGTCTATGCAAGACCTCTTCATTAGAGGGAGTTTTAGTGATCAGTCTCCAAGTATTTTCCAAAAACGTTGCCTCATCCTGTATTTTAGAATAATCTATCAATCTGCCAAAAAAAGAGGCAGATTTCAAATGTCTTTTAATGCTGCTTATTAATTATTTCATAGCTTCTCTACGTATTTATAGCATTTCACAGAACTCTCAATGTCCTTATCTCTTAGGTCATGAAGTAGCAAGCATTTATCTTATTTATTTTTCAAACTGGGTGGAGGGGTGATAGGTGCTGCTGGTGGGGGAGAGCAAACATTTATTAACTATAAGATACAAAGCTGTAAATGAAGGAGTCCTTTGCCCTAGAGGTGGTTGCTCTCTAAAAGGGGGGGGACAAGATGTGTACCCATCAGTATACATGAAATGCATTGTTCATTTGTCTCAGTCATATCCGATTCTTTGTGACCCCATTTGGGGTTTTCTTGGCAGAACTCCTAGTGGTTTACCATTTCCTTCCCCAGCTCATGTTATAGAGGAGGAAACTGAGGCAGACAGGATCAAATCACTTGCCCAGAGTCTTACAGATAATAAGTATCCGGGGCCAGATATGAACTCATGAAGAGGCGACTTCCTGACTCCAAGCCAGGAACTCTATCCACTTTGCTTTGAATTAATTGCTTTCTTTGACTGATTAGAAATGCATTGGTGAGGGCTCTTGAGCTACAGTTTTGGATGGATACCCACCCACTGAATACAGACTTTATCTGAGAGAACTGCCATATAAATCAGTTGAGGTCATCCCCAGAAGTCAGAGAAATTTTCATAATGCTTTCCTTCTTACAATTTACAAGATGTTTTAAGGGTTCATTTGGATGACAAAATAGCTGTCCAAGCAGGTTAGTTAGATGTCTCAGTAGATAGAGAACCAGTGGAGATGGGAGATCCAGGGTTCAAATCTGGCCTCAGACACATCTTAGCTGTGTGATCCTGGATAAGTCACTTGACTCCACTTGCCTAGCTCTTACTGCTCTTCTGCTTTGGAACCAGTATTCAGTATTGGTTCCAAGAAAGATAAGGATTAATAAAAAAAAGTCCAGGACTCTGTCCATTTGAGCTAGCCAAGTGGCAAAGTAGTTAGAGCACTAAACCTGTAGTCAGAAAGACCTGAATTCAAATCTTAGTATTAATTCTAAGACAAAAAGGTGGAGCACCTAGGTGGTCAGTGAATAGAGAACCAGGACTGGAGAATGAGATGCTCTTGGTTCAAATCTGATCTTCACCTCTTCCTAGCTATGTGACCCTGGGCAAGTCATTGAATCCCAATTGCCTGCATCTTACTGTTCTTCTGCCTTGGAATTGATACTTATTGTGGAATCTAAGACAAAAGGTAAGACTTTAAAAAAAGTTATGCAAGAAAATTTGAAATTATATCTTCTCTGGGGAGCAGTACTTCCAAATCTCTCAAACTATATCATAAAAGAGAAATTATCAAGATGATTTCTCTCCTGTTTGATCCGCCTTCGTCACAGTCTAAGTCACAGCAGTCTTCTTTTACAGGTCCAGGCAACTCAGCACCGTCTCGGGAAGCTCTGCTCATCACTTTGGCCACCAACCCAGATGGTACCATGGAGCCAGCCAGAAGCACTTCCTTTTGCCCCTTCTCTTCCCTCATTTTTTTTGCAGTCTTTCTCTTCCCAGGACTGAGGGTTACTGATAAGCACCAAGAGAGGTCACGTAGATGTTAAATACAAATTCTAGAACCATTTCATTTGGAAATCGAAAAGATGGAGCCAATGAAAAGCCAAGAGCTGGGTAGCTGAGACAAGCAGTTGAAAGCTCTTACTTACATTGTAGGGCTTATATGCTTCATTCCAGAGCCCCATAATCTCTGGCTCCGCTAGTGTTTCTTCCTCCAGGTTCACAAGCAAGGTGTCTAAGTCGCCTGTCATCGATGACTCAGTGGAGATTATGCTCATGGAACGAGGATATGCAAAATCGGAAATAGCTCTATTAATTTTCTGCAATTAGAGATGGAAAATACAGAATATCAGATGGCGGCACAGAATTTGTTTAAATACATTACATAGTTATAGAATATACTATAAATATTAATATATTTTATTATCGATTACATAGTTATATAGCATAAATAAATATGTAATTGATATACAATAATATAAATGATATTTAATATATTACACAATAATATAACAAAATATTTAGTGTATTATACAGTTATATAATATATATGAATAAATATTAAAATATTATATAGATATAGAATATAAATAGTTAATATATCATAAGATAACATATATATATCTAATATAGTAACCATGTTGGATTATATTATATAGTTTTATAATATGTAACATGAAAAATATTAAATATATTATATAGATATAGAATATAAATATTTAATATATTATAAGATAACATATACATTTCTAATATAGTAACCATATTGGATTATATTATATCATCTTATACTATGTAACATGAAAAATATTAAATATATTATATAGATATAGAATATAAATATTTAATATATTATAAGATAACATATACATCTCTAATATAGTAACTATATCGGATTATATTATATTGTTTTATAATATGTAACATGAAAAATATTAAATATATAGATATAGAATATAAATATTTAATATATTATAAGATAACATATGCATATCTAATATAGTAACCATATTGAATTATATTATATCATTTTATAATATGTAACATGAATAAATATTAAATATATTATATAGCTATGGAACATAAATAATATATTATGAGATGATATATATTTAATATATTAACTATATTGGATTAAGGCAACAATTTATACGGATTCTAGATATGCTTTTGGCATTTGTCACTCAGTCGGGATGCTATGGCTCTAGAGAGGATTTTTAACCTCAGCTGGAAAATCCATAGCTAATGCAGAAATTATTAATGAAGTTCTTTTTGCTCTCAAACTGCCTAAAGCCCTAGCTGTAGTTCACTGCTCTGCCCATACAGGTGGCTCTGACCCTGTCTCTAGAGGAAATGACCGAGCAGATGCAGCTGCAAAACTAGCAGCCATAGAAGGACCTGGATTAATTTTAACATTAACAACCACTGATAATTTAAATTTATCACTTTCCTATAATGAAAAGGAAGTGGAAAAATGGAAACAAAAATTTAAAGCAAAACAAATTAATGGAGTCTGGGTGTCATCTGAAGGAAAACCTCTGCTCCCTAGAAGTTTCTATAACCAAATTTGCCATTCTATTCATAAAAATGGTCATTTTGGCACCCAGGGCATCGTGGACTCTGTCAAGAGAGTATGGATAGCCCCTGGTATAACTACTATAGCCTCTAAAGTATGTTCAGCCTGCCCTATTTGCCAGGCATATAACCAACATGCATATCGTGGAAAAGCCTTTGGGGGACGTCCTCTGGCTTACACACCTTTTGAACATCTACAGATAGATTTCATAACGATGCCAAAGGCTGGACATTATAAATTTTGTCTAGTAATTGTAGATCAACTAACCAGATGGCCGGAAGCATTTCCTACAACCCGAGCCACAGCAGATTTTGTTGCAAAGATACTTTTAAAGGAAATTATTCCTCATTTTGGCCTGCTAGCACGTATTGACTCCGATAGAGGGAGTCATTTTACCGATTCTGTCTTAAACCAAATATATTCTTGCTTGGGGATAACTCCAAAATTCCATGTTCCATATCACCCCCAGAGCTCAGGCCAAGTGGAGAGGATGAATAAAGAACTTAAGACTATGATTGGCAAATTATGCACTGAGACCCATTTAAAATGGCCTGAAATTCTCCCTCTGGCCCTATTTTATCTTAGAAGCAGGCCTAGAGGAGACTTACATATTTCACCATCTGAGATGATTTTTGGACATCCACCTATACAGGCTAAGCCTTTCTCCCTGGCTTATACATCGCTATTAGGGGGAGATATTACTATTGCTTTCTATATACAGGAGTTACAGCACAAACTACGTGAACTTCATGAATCCGGAGCTGCAGTACAAGCCGGACCATTAGACTTTTCTCTGCATGACCTGAACCCAGGAGATAAAGTTTATATCAAGAATTTCAAGTGAACTGGAGCAACTCAACCTTCATGGGAAGGACCATTCCAAATATTATTAACTACTCCAACATCTATAAAGATTGGAGAAAGAGACTCGTGGATTCACTGCTCACATGTGAAGAAAGCATCTTCTGCTGAGACTGATTGACTGTATCTTAACATATGCATTGGAGATAATAATCCATAGACAAATGGATGCTGTTTTTTTCAAGAATATATTGAATTACTGATTTTTTCTTATTTTTTCTTATTTCTTTTCTTTTATTTTTTGATCAGAATATTTGATTTTTTTCTCATTATTTGTACTGAAGGTACACATAATTAATATTAATATTAGTTTTCCCTGCAGTAATACAAGTTAATATATATACTCTTGCTATAATATCAATATATGCCTAAAAGCTTTAAACTATGGGAACCTGCCATTTATTGATAAAATATTATAGGACTGTGATTAATGTTTGTGTCTGATTCCAGGAAAAGGGACAAAAACAAGGAGCACAGACTAAACCTGAATAGTGCCAATAGAGCACACAAGAAATATTAAAGTGAGACTCGAGGTTGCGACGCTTAACTTATGTTTAAGTTGTAGGACTTCCTTGTATCTACACTCTTTTCAAAGTACTCAAACAAGTACAAAGCTTGACTATCATGCTGGCTCCCTATATCCCTGAGGAAAAAATCAGACAAGGGAATGACATTTCCCCATCAAAATAGAATTCTAATTCTTTTCTTCTTATATTATGGCAACTTCCTGTAGTCTTGGCTACAAATGGCTAAGTGAAATATTACTGCATTCTGTCCTACATACTTGTGGGATAGAAATTACTTTAAACTGGACCTATACAAGACCTATTTTGAATTTTTCTTATGTTTTTTATTATTTTTCTATTCTTTTGATAATTGACACATACACCCCCATAACTGAACATTGCATTCTGAGCTAAACTTGATATTTTTTAAAATACTTACTTCAGGGGGGATTGTATTTTAATTTAAAATCTAAGAATTTTTGAATTTTTTTTGTTTGAGATTGTATTTTTATAAAAATCCAAGAATTTTGTTTAAGATTTTACTTTTATAAAAAATTTCAAAGATTTTGATTCTGTTTGAGAAAAGATCTTCAAGAAAGAAGCTTGAAACTTTTATATCCAGAGAATGAACTGTTGCAGAAAGATGCTGAAAACCTACACTTCATCAAGAAGATCAAGAATGAACTTTGGATGTGATTGATTGAACTGAACTTTTGATTGAACATTTATTGTAACTGTACACATTTATGCCAAAAGGGACTGCCCCTAATTTGGCTTTCTGTCAATGCGCCTAGCAAACATTGGTTTTGCTTTCTTTTCTTTTCTATTTCCTCTCTCACTATTCTAATTTCTCTTAGGAAATTGAATATTGTGTATATCTATAGTTAAAAGTGCATTTAGAACTACAAAATGATTATGTTAAATGATCAATGGGGAGACTAGTCTCCCAATGATCATCAGGGGGGATTGTAAACCTCAAAATTTCTTAAGACTTAAAAATGTTGGAAATTTCACCATTGGGAAATTTCATACTTGAAAAATTTCCTATTGAGAGTGGGAACTCTATTGGAATGTGAACCCCATTGGCATGGGAGGTTCCTCCTCCTCCCTTCTTAAGATTACTTTAGGACAGAAACCTTTTGCTGAACAATGGAAAGGGCTTTGACCTATGCTTAAGCATAGAACAAGAATTTCTTTGAGTCATGATTGATTTTAGAATTAATACAATGGAGATACTTGGAATGACAGAACCAGGTCTTGGAAATTGCAATCTCCACCCTACTCAGTCCTAACAGGATTTAGGAAGGGCTGCAGCATAGATCAAAATTTAATTATTCCAATCTCTACCCTACTTAGGGTAACAGGATTTAGGTAGGGCTGTAGCAAAAGATCAAGATTTAATTATTTGAGAATATGACCTTCAACAGACATGTGCAAAGCCACAGACCTCTGGGCGGTCCTGGGTTAAGCTAGAGCCACCATTGGCACAGGGAGACATGGACAGTGATTGGTAGATGTGAGAAATGAGGGGAGGGAACTTGGATGGTTTCCTTAAAGATAGAGGGGTCTGAGGACTGGGTGGTGGGTTGGAGAGTTTTGGCTCTGAGTGGTTGGAGAGGTGCTCTGAGAAGCTTGCTCTGAAGGAAGCTGGAGGTGGGGGCCCCTGAAACTGTTTCTCCATTTTGGTCACGTGAGTAATAGGGACTGATCTCCTTTCTTTGCCCCAGCTATCTAAGGGTTTGGGCCTTTTGGCCCAGCCTAAACAGAAGGGGTATTTAAGCCCTATTCCCTTCTCTCCCCCCCCATCTCTAATTCCTTTCTTCCTCCTGTTTGTAATTAAACTCTATAAAAGGTTGACGGCTGACTTGAGTTTTCATTTAGGAATTACATAGCTGAATTCCTTGGCGACCTTAAATTAATATATATCAGTCTTTTAAAGTGATTTCCTTGTCACATTATATAATATATTATATTTATATATAATAAATATTTAAAATTTGTTTTTATTTTAATTTAATGTTATATAGCTACATAATGTAATATAAATAAATATTCCATGTATATTATATAGTAATGATATAATATAAATATTTAATATATATTATGCAATTATATCATCTAATATATTTAAATATTTAAACTACCAGGTCCTCATTTGACACTGGAATGAGAAAATATTTACTGAGGGGCAAAAAAACCCATGCAATTATTTTATTGATTTTTTGCCATCAAATACTGCCAACAGTAATGCTTCCATACATGCATCATTAAAAACAAAAGGGGTGGATTGAGAGCCAGGCCTAGAGACGGGAGGTCCTAGGTTCAAATCTGGCCTCAGCCACTTCCTAGCTGTGTGACCCTGGGCAAGTCACTTGACCCCCATTGCCTACCCTTACCACTCTTCTGCCTTGGAGCCAATATACAGTATTGACTCCAAGACGGAAGGTAAGGGTTAAAAAAAAAACAAAAGGGGTAGTGAGGTAGCTCAGGGGATTGAGAGTCAGGCCTAGAGATGAGAGGTCCTGGGTTCAAATCTAGCCTCAGATACTTCCTAATCAACCCCAATTGCCTAGCACTTACCACTTGGTAAGGTTAAAAAAAACAACTACAACAAACAAGCAAAAAACATCCAAAGAAATAACTCTTTGAATATATTTTTCAAATGACATTTAACATTTTAAGAAGAAACAAACAAAAAGCCTTCCAAAGGAATAACAAATTTGGGTATTTTTTTAAACTGACATACAATTTTTTAAACCCTTACCTTCCATCTTGGAATCAATACTGAGTATTGGTTCCAAGGCAGAAAAACAATAAGGAGCAATGACTGATATGGAATTGTGTCTTGCATGATAATACGTGTATGATCCTGGTCATATTGCCTACCATCTCCAAGAAGGGGGAGCAGAAGGAGGGAAATGGTTTGGATCTTATAATTTCAGAAAACTTATGTTAAAGATTATTATTACTTGTAATTGTGAAAATAAATATATTTGAATAAAACAATTAATATAATTTTAATTAATGAATTAATTTTAAATTAAATTCTTAAAAATTTGTTACAAGAGTGGTAAGAGCTAGGCAATGGGGTTAAGTGACTTGCCCAAGGTCACACAGATAAGAAGTATCTGAGGAATACATAATGTTTTCATACAGCAAGCAGAAAATAAAGATATATGATGTGGCCCAATTAGTTATGTAGGGAAAGGAATCAACTTTTATATAGAACCTGGTTTATGCTAGGCATTGTTCTAATCACTTTGCAAATATTATCTCATTTGATCCTCATAATAACTCTGGGAGGCAGGTGCTGCTATCACCCCCTTTTTACAGTTGAGTACACTGAGGCAGACTCAAGCCTTCCTGAGTCTAGACCCAGCACCCTAACCACTGTACTCCTTAGTTACTTTGTGGTTTTTCCTTTTTGCTGGGTTAATCATATGATGTTCTCTCCTTTACCACCTCTTATGCCTTTATATTCTTCCACTTAATTCTTCCCAAGACTTTGCAGAATATCCATAAGAACCTCCTGAAGAGCAAATTCTGGGGACATAAAGACCAAGGGAAGGAAAAGCCCTTGTGGGGGGGGGCAGCTGGGTGGCTCAGTGTATGGAGAGCCAGGTCTAGAGGTGGGAGGTCCTGGATTCAGATCATACATCAGACATTTCCTAGCTGTGTGACCCTGGGCAAGTCACTTAACCTCCATTGCCCAGTCCTTTCTGCTCTTCTGGCTTGGAACCAATACTCAATATTGATTCTAAGACAGAAGGTGAGGGTTGGGGAGAAAAGAAAAGAAAAGAAAAGGAAAGGAAAGGAAAGGAAAGGAAAGGAAAGGAAAGGAAAGGAAAGGAAAGGAAAGGAAAGGAAAGGAAAGGAAAGAAAAGGAAAGGAAAGGAAAGGAAAGGAAAGGAAAGGAAAGGAAAGGAAAGGAAAGGAAAGGAAAGGAAAGGAAAGGAAAGGAAAGGAAAGGAAAGGAAAGGAAAGGAAAGGAAAGGAAAGGAAAGGAAAGGAAAGGAAAGGAAAGGAAAGAAGAGAAGACAAGAGAAGACAAGAAAAGCCCTTGGCTTTCCCTGTATTTGCTGTGGAGGAGATAGAGAAGACTTCTTGTAGAAGGTGGGATTTTAGGTGGGACATAGAGGAAACCAGGAGAGCCAAGAGTCAGAGGTGAGGAGGGAGAACATGCCACGTCTGGGGGAGCACAGAGATGGAGCATCTGGTCCATGGAGCAGCCGGGGGCCAGCATCACCGGATGGAAGGATACCTGTTAGGGAGGGACATGTAAGAAGGCTGGAAAGGTGGGAGGGGGCCACGTGATGAAGGACTTTGAAGGCAAACAGAGCGTTTTGTCTTTGCTCTTGGAAGCAACAGGAAGCCACAAGAATTTATTGGGGGGGGGGGGCTGATGGCCATTTTCCTGGTTTTGACTACCCAGCACTTCCCATAGTGCTTGGGATAGTGTAGCCATTACTAAATGCCAGTGGTTGATTTCTTGATACAAAGACAAGACCTAGAGCTCAGGCAGAAGTAACTCTCCCCAGTTTTAGGGGCTTTTTTGATTCCCATGACAAATGCCCTCGGCTTACCAACACAGGAGTTCGAACTCGGGTTTTTCCATCGCACAGATCCATGAGATAGTTCCAAGTCCTTTCCTTCTGGCTTGGGAGTTTCTTGGCTTTAATCCTCCAACTTTTCCCACTTTCCAGGTCCTGCTGCCTTTGTTTTATTTTTTCATCATAAGCCTCTTCCTTCAGAAGTCGATTCACAATTTCACATTTTCGAAGTCTTTGTTCTTCTGCAAAGATTCTGTATGAAGAACATTGACGCCAGTGCAGAAGTTTACCCAAGTTAATAGTACAGAGTCAACAAACAAACACTTATTGAGCATCTATCACATACCAGGCACTGTGTGAGGTACTTGGGACGCCAATGCAAAAAAAAGAAAGAAGGAAAGAAAGAAAGAAGGAAAGAAGGAAAGAAGAAAGAAAGAAAGAAAGAAAGAAGAAAGAAAGAAAGAAAGAAAAAAGAAAGAAAGAAAGAAACAAAGAAAGAAAGAAAGAAAGAAACAAAGAAAGAAACAGAGAAAGAAAGAAAGAAAGAAAGAAACCCTCTTCCCGAGGAGATGACATTCCAGTGGGAGAGACCAGTAAGTATCAGAATATATAGAGTGAAAAATAAAATTTAACAAATACTCAACCAAGTGGACCTGTGATCTTGAAGGTTATATCAGTCAAGCCCCAACTTTCCCAGGTGCCACCCATCCAGAAAAGTCATGAATCCTGGCCCCTTGACCATTTGAGGACTAGCTAGACTCGGAAAGGTTCATAGGCAGAAGGTTTGACCACCAGGTGGAAAATGGCCTTTGGCCTCAGCAGCTCCCAAAGACCAAATACTGAGACAGAGAAGGATTAGGATTTGCCCCGAGGTAAGGCATGCCCACACTGTTAAAATCATCATGGCTTCTGAAAGTAAAATGGAAATCTGCCAGGGCTTGGTGGAAGAAGAAGTGCCAAATTCCAGCTTCTGGGCAATGGCTAGAGTCAAGTCTCTTGATAGGAGGTTCTGGGTTCAAATAAAATCTTCCTAGAGGTGTGATCTTGGGTAAGTCACTTAACCTGGCTTTCCTAGCCCTTGCCCTTCTGTCGTAGAGTTGTTACTTGAACAGAAAGTAAGGGTTAAAAAAATCCAATTCCAGCTTCTGACAAAGTCAATCCTAGCTGAGGGACTGTGTTCTACTCTGTTCCTAAATGTAGTGGACAGAGGAGGGGAATTTGAGCAGGGTGGAAGGGTGGCCCTATCCTCCAACATTAAGAAGCCACCTGGGCTCCTGATTCATCTTATCGAGCCCAGATTAGGAACTAAAAGGGGCTATGTGGTCATCCCTGTGATCACATCTTGCTTGGCTGCCTTCGCTAGGTTCCATCACTCAAGTCTTCTGGGTCCACATCCTTACCTTTTCTTGTTCTCCAAGTCCCTTTTTTGCTTTCTGTGTAACAACAGCTTTATATCATCCCCTCCTTCAGCTAGTATGGCCTCCCTCTCAGTATCTTTCTTCTGCTTATCCAAGTATTTCTTGGCTTTGTCCCAAGCCATAAGTTTCTTCATGATTTCCTAGGAAACAGAAACACATTGTGAGTGTGTTGTGTTATGAAGTTTAAACAGAAACAACAGAAAGGCTCTCCTCCTCTTCTTGCTGTTTTTCCTCCTTGCTTGGGGTTGAATCCCCAAACTCTGGTCTGGATCTTTTATCCGGAACCTTTGTGCTTGCACTCTTGGTCTTGAGGCTCCTTGACCAGAATCCTGGTGTCTTATAGACTCCGAACCTGGCACCTGGGTGCCTAGACCTAGTACAGCTGCTGAATATTCCTCCCTGCTTTCAAGGCTTAGTCTTTTGTTTCCTTGGACCTATGGAATACCTGCCTGCTCTTCCTTCCTTTAGCTCAGCTCTCTGAATTTGACCTTTGGGCTACCAGATTGACTGTTTTTCTTCTTATTAAAAAAACAAAAAAACACCCTTACCTTCTGTCTTAGAATCATTTCTAAATATGAATTCTAAGGCAGAAGAGCAGTTCAGGCTGAGCAATTAGGGTTAAGTGACTTGCCCAGGGTCACACAGATAGAACATGTCTGAAGTTAGTTTTGAACCCAAGATCTCCCCATATTCCTCTCTAAAATGGAGCCATCTAACTTCCCCCTTGTTTTTCAAGTGTCCTATTATCACATGAACAATATGGAACCATGTTTTGTATGACCGCACGTGTATAATCTATATCAAATTGCTTGCCTTCTCAAGGAGGGGGGAAGAGATAATTTAGATCTCAAAACTGGAAATAAATGTTAAAAATTGTTTTTACATGTGATTGGGGAAAAATAAAATATCAAATATTTTAAAGATAATGTCCTGTTATTGAGGTGACTGCTTAGCACTTCCTTGTCGAATCTTCCTCATTTTCTGTCGCTTCTCAAATCCAGTCAGGACATACTAAAAAAATTCAACTCTTTGCTTGGTCTATATGACTATCTGACTGATTTTTTTTAGCTAGACCGAACTGATCCAATTTTCTGGTTATATTGGTGTTACCTGGGGACAGTGTGACACGGGAAAGAATGGACGTGATCTGGATTTCAGCATGTGACACGGTGTCTCACACCCACAAGAAGAATTCAAGGCCATTAAAGAACTTTTTCATATTTCCAAAGGATGCTGGGATACATACACTGTACTGAACAAATTCCCAGTCTGTTTTTGATCAGAATGATGAAGTAACTAACCAAGAATTTCTAGATCCAGTGAAACAATTAAGTGACCTGATTTAGTGGACAGAAAACCTGCCTAGAAATACGGAAGACTTGGGTTCAAATCCCTTCACTGCTTGCCTAAAGACTGTAGAAAGGGTAATAACCTGCTTCCTCACCTGGGAGTTCCTTATGGAATCACAGGTCCTGCCCCTATCCCTGATGTCATCTAACTGGTTCTTTTGACCATTTTTTTTTTTATGATTCTGACACTATCTTGAGAAACTCTTTTATCCTTGGGGGAAAACTCTCTTCCAAATGAAAACCATGTACTTTACAGCTAGGAGACAAAAGAATGTGTGTGCCAGTCAAGGGCACGGTACCTGATTTATGGCGATGTTTTTCTTCAGGGAAATCATAGTATCCATCCTTTTCTTCATATGTGCTTTTTTAAGTCTTTCTGCAATGTTTTGTTTCTTTTGATTCCTATTGGAAAGAAACATTTTTATGCAACTAGTACATTGAAAAGGTCAACAGATGGGGCTGGAGGGGAAAATGATCAGTTTCAGCAGGGGCATAACTTTTTTTTTTAACAAAAGGGGGCCAATAGGTGAAACGCTTTGGGCAAATGAGATGGAAGCTAGAAAATATTCTTGCCATCGTCACATTTTCCTAGAGCATTTTTTCTGGGTGCCTCTTTTTTTTGCCACTATCACAACTGACTTTGTATTCTCTTTATCTATTTATTCTATTTATCTCCCCATGAGACCGTAAATCCCCTGCAAGTGAGGATTATGGCATTTTCCATCTCTGTATTCAAACTGATTAACATGGTGCCTGACCCTCAATGTTTGCTATTGTATACTGTCTCATATTGGGAAAAAGGCCATTTGCCATATCTATAGAGATGAGCATAGTTTATAATTCCATCCTCTGACCATGACTTAGGAAGTAGATCAGGCTCACAGAGGAGAAAAATAAATAGCTAATATTTATATAGCAAAGATTACCTCGTGATCAAAAGGATCACAACAATCTTGGGAGGCAGTGGCTGTTATTATTTCCATTTTATGGTTGAGGAAAGTGAGGTAGACAGAGGCAAAGTGACTCACCCAGGGTCATACATCTAGTAAGTGCCTGAGGCTGGACTCGAACTTAAGTCTCCCTGATGTTGGCTCCATCCATCTTCTGACCACCTACCGCTACTTATAAGATCCAAGATATTTCCAATACTAACAATTGAGCCTGTTTATTTCAACACAGAAGCTCAGAGAATCTCATTTCTGGGTGGGATCATGAAAAGAAAGGCCAAAGAAAGGAAAAACACAAGGAATACTTACTTCATCAAGGTGGTTCTTAGGAACTGCTGGGCAATCCTGTTATTCTTCTTGGCTTCAGTCTTCACTCTTTCACAGTGAAGCTCGTAGTTCTTTTCATCTTCCAATGCTTTCCTGGTGAAGAGGACCAAGAGGAATGCTTAGCATCTGTAAGACTGGAGATAGCCCAATGTACGAGCATCTTTTCCCTTTTCCTCCTTTGTATTACCAGTTCCTAACATTGTGTCTTCTATACAGTGGTGCATAATAAATGTTGGTTAGATTGAATCTTAGGTACCAGGAAGCCTTTCCATCCCCTCTTAATTCCAGTGCCTTCCCCTCTGCTAATTATTCTCTCTATCCTGTATATAACTTGCTTTGTTTGTGTAGATTTTGCTTGTTGTCTCCTACATTAGATTGCAAGCTCCTTGAGGGTAGGAGCCATCTTTTGCTTCTTTTAGTACAGTGCGGGACATATAGAAGGTTATTTTAATAAATGTCTACCCACTGATTTGAAGGCCAGTTCCCTTCTGGGATTCTGTCTCTACGGATTCTTAGGAACTAAAGCTGGGATTCCATCATCCAGGGAACTCCCAAGTGTAGAAACTTCTTTCACCAAGGCAGGCTGGCACCTTCTCTGTGAGTTATCATCCTACAGAGACCCTGGGACACTGAGAAGAGGCAGCTAAGCCTCATGGTGGCTCTCTATCCATAATGCCAAGCTGGATCTCAGGCATGGAGGTAGAAAGCAAAAATCTCTGAGATGAGAGAGGTCGCTATCTATCTATCTATCTATCTATCTATCTATCTATCTATCTATTCTATCTATCTGTCTGTCTGTCTATACAGCATCTGTTTGTCTATCTATCCATCTATCTATCTATCTGTCTGTCTGTCTATCTGTCTTTCCGTCTGTCTATCTGTCTATAGAGCCATCTGTTTGTCTGTCTATCTATCTATCTGTCTGTCTGTCCGTCCATCTGTGCGTTCATCCGTCTGTCTGTCTATCTATCTATCAATCAATGCTATCATTATTATATATCTATTTGCTATCATTATATATATGTATATATATATATATATGTGTGTATATATATATATGTATATATATACACGCCCTTGTCTACAGGCTCTATATTCTATGGGGATTCGTTTTCTCCCAAAACATATCATCCAGGGAGGAAAGCTATCTAGACTTAGCAGAGACAGCACCACCCTTATGTGATGTCATTACAAAGTTGGCCTTTTGAATGAGGATATTTGAAATGTTTCCTTGCTCATGTTATTTAAGGAGTAAAATCTGCTTCAAGACAAATTTTGGCAGATTGTTTCTAAACAGTACATCTCCGTGCCTTCCAGTCTTCTAAAAACTCAAGCAATGTATTCACAAATATAAATCTCCTCCCCCAAAAAATCATTGTCCAAGTTAAAATAGCTGAGGTTTGGGTAGAGAAGAAATCAAACTTTAGACACTTTTCCAACTTAGTGAGTTGTGTGTGGCCATAGAAAAGAGCTGATTTAGTTGAGGAGCCTTAGAATGACCCTTCTCCCCACACCCCAATGCCTAAACTCCATTGTTCCAACCCTGGTCCCCACTTCTCACCCTTGTCCAAACTATATCCAACACAGGAGAGAAGGAGGAAGAGACAGAGACAGAGACAGGGAGGGAGAGAGAGAGAGAGAGCAAGGGAGTGAAGGAAGGAGAGAGAGACAGAGAGAGACAGAGAGAGAGAGGGAGAGAGAGGGGGGAGGGAAGAAGGGAAGAAGACAGACAGACAGACAGAGACACAGAGAAAGAGAGAGAGGGAGAGAGACAGAGACAGAGAGGGAGAGAAAGAAGGAGGGAAGGAAGAAGGGAGGGAGAGACAGAGACAGAGGGAGAGAGGGAGACAGACAGACAGACAGAGACAGAAAAAGAGAGACAGAGAGAGAAAGGGAGAGAGAGACAGAGAGAGAGAAAAAGGGAGGGAAGGAGGGAAGGGGGAGAGGGAGGGAGGGAGAGAGAGAAAGAGAGAGAGAGAGAGGGAGAGAGAGACAGAGAAAGAGAGAGGGAGGGAGACAGACAGAGACAGGGACAGAGAGGGAGAGAGAGAAGGAAGGAAGGAGGGAGAGACAGACAGACAGAGAGAGAGAGAGAGGGAGACAGAGAGACAGAGAGAGAAAGGGAGAGAGCCAGAAAGAGAGAAAGAAAGAAAGAAAGAGAGGGAGGGAGACAGATAGAGAGAGAGAGAGGGAAAGAGAGATAGAGACAGACAGACACAGAGAAAGAGAGAGAGATAGAGAGACAGACAGAGACAGACAGAGACAGAGAGAGACAGAGATAGAGAGACAGAGACATGGAGGGAGAGAGAAGGAGGGAAGGAGGGAGGGAGAGACAAACAGAAAGAGAGAGTGAAAGGGAAAGAGAGACAGAGGAAGACAGAGAGAGAGAAAGGGAGGGAAAGAGGAAGGAGGGAGAGAGAGGGAGAGAGAGAGACAGACACAGAAAGAGACAGAGACAGAGATACAGAGAGACAGAGAGAGGCATAAATATCTGAAATCACTTTCCCCCTTTCTTGCCCTTAATTCTCTGGGGCCCCACACAACTTTCCTGACTCCCATGCCACCTTTCCCTCCCTGACATTCTGGAAAACATCCAAGTCTCTTGCCCCCAAGTCTTTGGCTGAACGGCACAGATGATGCTTCTTTCTAGAGTCCAAGTCAAAACCAGACAAAACCAGGTGAGAGCATATATCGTTTGGTCTTGACTTGGTTTTCTTACGCTCCCTCATATCCTTGGCAAACCATGAAAAAGAGATCAGGGACTAAGTTCCAGGGATGCATTCTATGGCACGGGCGCCCAGGGAAGGGAGAGGCAGCTAGGAACAAAGGGTGGTCCCGGTCCCAAGGGACACAAACAGACCGATGACGCCCCGGGGCCCCTTCTTTCTTGGCCTCCCCACTCTGCAAAATTCCTTTGTGTTTACTTGTGAGCACACACGTTGTTTTCTTTGCAGTGCAATGAGAACCCCTTGGGAGTCAGGCCTCTGGGGGGGGGTGTCTTTATATCTTCACTGCCTAGCAGGATGCCTTTCACATATTGAGACATAAAATAAAGGAGATGACACGGAAAGAGCCCACACTGAAACTGCTGCTTCCACCCCACTGACCCTGCTGAGCCCCAGTCTTTATCCCTCTCTATTACCCTCCCCAATCCCTCCCAGAGCCCCTGGCATCCCATTTGTGACTTAAAGGTGAGGATCCCAGTTTCTCAACTGTTTGGTGGACGGGGAAAGAGAGAAGCCGCAACCCTGTTTCTAAAACTGAAGAGGGAGGCAAGGATGGAAAGGGAAAGAAATGACCTCCCACAGGACCACTGTTATAACTTAGGGCCTAGAGTACCATGTGGACCCTCGTTAGGGCCTAGATCTAGGCCAGAGAGGACTCTTAGAGGCCCTTAAATCCAACCCTTTACAGCTTGAGAAACTGAGAGCCAGAGAAGAACATAAAGTCAGAGCTGGAAGGGCCCCATTTAAACAGATGAGGACACCGAGGCTTGGAGAGATTGTCTCCATTTGACTGCAGGACTTCTCACTTCCTTTTTTAAAGACCCTCTACTTCCCCATCCCCAAACCTTTCCATTGTACCATGCTTTCTCCCATTTTCCTATGTATTTTCCCCCCATTACATCTTAAGCTTCTTGAGAGCCCAGACTGAGCCCAGACTGACTTTTGTCTCTCTTTGAACCCTCAGAGTTTAGCATAGTGCCTGACAGGTAGTAGGCACTTAACAAATGCTTATTGAACAAAGGAAAATAACCAACTTCTCTGTGAGTCATTATAAAGGAACTTAATATTTTTAGTTATTATAATGTTATATGTATATTGTTTTATATAATTATATTTATCATAATTTATTATCTATAATTATATGATAAATATATTATATTTATGACAATTGATTATATAAATTATATGATATAAAAATAATTTTACAAAATTATATAATAAATATAAATGCATAATGAATTTATATAATAAATATAAGTATATAATAATATATAATAAATGTAATCAATAATAAATATAATTATCATAATTAATACAGTGTGAAATTATATAATAAATAATAAATATGAGTATATAATAAATGTATAATAAATGTAATAAATAACAATATTTTCTTTATTATGATTATATAATATAAATTTACATAATAAATGATAAATATTTGTATTTATTATAATTATCTAATATAAAATATATAATAAAATACAAATATAATGTAATACAAATTTATATTATAAATGTTATTATAGTATATGAAATTATAGATAAATGTAAATATTGTATTTATTATAATTAATTATATATAGTGTAAAATTATATAATATAAAATTATATAATATATTATTACTTATGATTTTTAACTGATTTTAAAAACCAGGAAAAGTCAATATTTAAAATGTTTTCATAATATGTTGTGGAAAAAAAGTAACTAGCTATCTCTTCTCTGGTATTCGTAAAGATAGCAAACCTAGAGCACAAAAGATGTCCAGTTTAAAGTTGCCATATGTCAGGTAAACAGCATTTTCCACCTAAGCATCAGCAAGGGCCAATTGATTTATTGATCATTTGTTTTGGCAGCATGATCAATGGCTCAGAGCCTTCTCAGGTGGGGGCTCTTTCTCATTCTCCGACACCCTCAGAATGATGGGAATTTGCTCAGTAGCACTTAGTAGGAGTGAATGACCTAGAATACTAAAGAGACAATACTAGCTGGTACAAGTATAAAGTGTTTTTCTTCACAATGATAAGATTGATGTAAGTAATGCAAATCTTATCATTCCCATTTGACAAGTAGGGAAATAGAGGCTGACTGGCCCAACGTCACACACCTGGCAAGTCAGGCTCAGGTCCTCTGAGGCCAGGGCTCTTTCTAGCACCCCATCTTTCTTTCTCAGTCAAGGGAGACGGTACTAATTGGTTGCACTTACTGGATTCTGAAGGCTTTATTTTGGGCTATCTTTTCAGCCGCCATATTTGCCTTTAAAAGTCGTTCTTCTGCCTGCTGTTGGACAAGTTGCCCTAATTTTGCTTCTTCTGTTTTTAAGAGCCTCTTGGAGTGGACTGAATTTTCCCTCTTCAATTTCGATGTGCCACATGGTTCGCCTTTTAAATTAAAAACAACAACAAAAAATGTGAACAAAGGACTCAGCATCAGCTCACCTGGTCATGCTCATTTCAAAATAATAAGAACAATGAAAATAGACAGAAGGATCATAGACTTAGATCTGGTGATCTATCAGTCCCAGACATTTTATCAATAAGAAAACCAAGGCTAGTGCCAGAAGGGATCTTGGAGGCCAACTAGTCCAATCTCCATCCCCTTGTTTTATACATGAGGAAACTGAGGACCAGGTAGCAGAGGTGGGATTCAAATTGAGATTCTCCAACTCTAGAGCCACTGTGATTTCTTTAGCGTGGGCCATTGATCCAAAGACCAACTCCTCTTCTATTTTAGAAAAGAATTTTCAAGAGAGGAGAAGGTAAAAAGACCCATCATCCTTCAGCGAGGCTAGAGAGGAGTATCTATAAAGTCAGCTTGGCTGCTCGCTGCATGACAAGCATATAGCCTATTGCCAGACCTGCGTGGAATGATTATTTTTTTCATTCATTCATTTGTTGTTTCATTCATTCATCCATCCATTTATTCATTCACATCCATCCATTCTTCAGTTCTACGATTTAGCAAAGCATTCATATAACATGACTAACTCAGGCTAAAGGTTTCCACATTCCTGGCACTGCAGATAGTGCCAGGCTCTCCAGATCACATGTTACTGCAACTCCAGTCCAAAGGGAAGTCTGCATGGATGGTTGGGGGAACAATTATTTTTTTTCTTTCTGCTGTGAGAGTATATACAAATACAGGTACTCTGAATGTAAATACACGTGGAAATGGATCTGTGCATATATTTGACCTGGATCTGCGATTTCTTTTTTGATATTCAATTTTCATAATATTCATATATTTTATATCTTATAATATATATTTATTTCTGAAGGGTTCCAGGTATGACTCATGAAAGTATTAAAGATGTATTCAAAAGCTGACTCTAATGAGCCAAGTGCTCATGGACCAGACTTATGGATAATATTTCTGTTATTTCACGTGGTTGATTTCTGAGCCCTTAAATTTGGATGGGATTAAATTTGGTTGATCTTAAAAGCCAAAGCTCTGCTGTTATCTCTTGTGTGTAAGCTCACAGACAAGTCCTTTGGAATGTCAAAGATTCACATCTAAAAGAAGAGTCCTGGCCCAGATACCTGGCAACCTATTGTGTCATCATCCATCCTTTTGACTTTGTATTAAACTGTTAAAACTTTTGTTGTACCAAATGGGTGAAGGACACCCTGCCACCGCCTCTTTGTGCAACTACCCTTAATAAACAGATCAGTTCCCCTCATTCGGGATCAGCTGGAAGTTCTCTCCCCTGACCATCAGAGTAAGGGCTGACAAGCTGAACGTGAAACTGATGACTCCTGTGTCTCTGTGTCTATTTTCTCTCTTTATGTTCTTCCTACCTTAATCTTGAACTCTTCCACCCATATTCCCTCAAAGCCCCAGCTTCCCTTTCAGGTGCTCAACCCACACAAGAATATTTTGTAGCTGCAGGAGGGCTACAATTTCTATTCATAAAGTAGAACATATTTATAATATTATAATATTTATTTCCCCAACTATGTATGAAACAAATTTTAACATTAATTTCTAAAATGTTGAATTCCAAATTCTCTCTCTCTTTCTCTCTCTCTCTCTTTCTCTCTCTCTCTCTCTCCCTCTCTCTCCCTCCCTCCCTCATTCTCTCTCATTTTCTCTCATTCTCTCACTCCTTTCCTCCTTTCCTCCCTCTCTCTCATTCTCTCTCCCTCTCTGTCTCTGTCTCTGTCTCTGTCTCTCTGTATCTGTCTCTGTCTCTCTCCTCTCTCCTCTCTCTCTCTCTCTCTCTCTCTCTCTCTTCTCTCTCTCTCTCTCTCTCTCTCTCTGTCTCTCTGTCTCTCTGTCTCTCTCTCCCTCTCTCTCTCTCCTCTCTCTCTCTCCTCTCTCTCATCTCTCTCTCTCTCTCCTCTCTCTCTCTCTCTCTCTCTCTCTCCCTCCCTCATTCTCTCTCCTCTCTCTCTCTCTCTCTCTCTCTCTCTCTCTCTCTCTTTCTCTCTCTCTCTCTCTCTTTCTCTCTCTCTCTCTCTCTCTCTCTCTCTCTCTTTCTCTCTCTCTCTCTCTCTCTCTCTCTCTCTCTCTCTCTCTCTCTCTCTCTCTCCTCTCTCTCTCTCTCTCTCTCTCTCTCTCTCCTTCCCTGAAACAATAAGCAATTTGATCATAGGTTATACATGTGTGATCATGCAAAACAGATTTCCACAGTTGGATTTGTGATTTCGCTGACCTATGGAACTCCTGTATGAGAAAATTCCCTTCATCATTGCAGATAGCCACTCATTCTACAATTACCATCTCAGAGAGGTGAAATGACCAGGTTGGTTGGGGGTCACACAACCAGGAAGAAACCATGAGCCAAGAGGCCACGCTCACTGCCCTTTACATCCACACAAACTCACATAGATCCAGAGAATACCCATTCATGAATTGTTTTTGGTCTAAAAGTTTATTCATAAATCAGTGTTTGGAGTGTGAAACCCGCTTTCCTATGGAACAAGGGGGTAAACAATGATGAAACACCTAGGTTAGTCCACAAAAGCTGACCTAACCAATAATGTAGCCCAACCGTGTTCTTACAAATGTTAACCCGCCTCCAGAGAAAGACCGTTGAGTTGGATGGATGCGGATCTTCCCATCGGGGTTTTTACCGTTCTATCTTGGGGTTGGGGTTGTGTACGAGCTTGCTCTTACAACAAGGCCCAACATGGAGTGGTTTGGCATTCTAATCAAAAGAAAAATGTAACAAATCAAACAAATGTTAGCCTGCATTATGGGTGTGGCTGATGGGAGTCAAGGCTGAGGAATATGAGGTGGGGACTGGGGAGAGAGACGCCATATTAAAGGGACCTTCTCTAGGAAAAAGGCTGAAATAACCTGAGTGTGTCTTTGGCATCTTTCCACTCTTTCTTCTCTAGCTTTCTTTTCCTTTCCAAGGTTCAGAATCTCAAGCTGGAAGGGACCCTGGAGGTCCAGTAGCCAACCCCCCTCATTGACAGAAAAGAAACTGAGATCAACATGCCCCAAGGGCCAGGGTGGGATTTGAACCCTGGTCTATGGACTTCAAAGCCAGCCCTCTTCTTACTGTTTCATCCTGTCTCTTTCTGTAGTCCCCTAAATACCCAATACCCTCCTCCTTCCTGTTTTGCCTCACATCTGCCCTCTATTCTGAATGTTATATACTAAAAGACGGGCTAATGACTTA
>NC_077230.1:413827786-413867631 GCF_027887165.1 Monodelphis domestica | reverse complement strand
CTTTCCCCCCCTTCCAATTGTGAATTAATTCATAAGAAGCTTTAGCTGTTGGAGTGAGGAGCCCTGCTGATAGAGAAGGCTGCAATGAGCCTCCAAGCCTTCCATCCCATCCTCTTTCTGAACTTACTCATTTTCTTTTATAATCGCAGAAATTTTCTCCTCCAGTTCTTTCTCCCGCTTTAACTCAGTGCAGAGACGTTGATATCTGGCTTGGAGACGAAACACGGCTGCACTGTGGCGGGCAAATCAAAGGAAGGCAGACAGTGAGAACACGGAACCAGAGAACGTGGCCAGTTTAAGTGAAGAAAGAACCCACAGGCTTTCGGGCTGAGATGCGTGTTTGAAATATCTCCCAACTTATATTAATATTACAACTTTAAGGGAAATCCTCCAAAGCTGTCTCACTCTTCTTTTGCAAAGGGAAAATCCGTCTACACTGGTTTCCAGAAAAAGCTGGGGGGATCAAATGCAGCCTTGCATTCTGACCTTGGGGCCAGGGAGGGAGTAGGTGACCATGCTTGGGCCATTGGCAGAAATGTGCCCTGGTAAGTGCCCTGCAGGTGTGGCATCCTCTCTGCCCTCAGCAGCCACAGTTACTAAAGGCAAAGAAAGCTCCTCCCACCAAAGACCCGGGAACTACCAAACTGGTCCAGCGCTAGGAAAGGATATGATTTTATCACTGGAAATGACACTGAAGATGTATCACTAGCAGCTTTACTGCTGCATCCTCAGTGCCATGGGACCTTTCCATCTGCACTGCAGCATCTCTCTCCTCCTAGGAGAATGTGGAAGCTGCCTGAGGGCTTCTTTTAAAACCCAACTCCTGAATAATATAGTTATTGGTCTTAGATTAGTCCTTAAGGATCACCTAGCCTAAATCTTTCATTTTACAGGTGAGGAAACTGAAGCCCAGCAGTGGTTAACCATATAGTCATTATATGACAGAACTGAGATTAGAACTCAGGTCCTTGGACTCTGTATTTCACTGCATCAGTCAGCAATTTTCCTAATGAAAGAAAGAAGTGGATTCCCCTCTGTGACTACCATTTGAGCTCTGGTGTAGAACTCTTTCTACAACTCCAGGTTGACTTGTTAATTTAATCCCCATAGAGGGATACTTGTTCTTCCAACACAAGGAGGAGGATATCCATTCCCATTGAGCCTCCTGGGAGCTGCCATGATTGGGGGTCAGTGAGTTTCCAAGCCCCCCCCCCCCAAATAAAACATGCTTAGAGTTTTATGTCCTAACAAAGATGGCTGGATTATTGGACACTGACCTACGATGTATATAATCCAATGGCTAAATCTGTATTTTCTTTTCTCTGATGTATTTTAAATCTCCAACAGAAGGGATACGGCCATTGGCTCCTTCACAGGGAAGGCAGGCAGAGGGAGCACTGGGCACCATGGTGCTCTGGGCAGCTCCATGCAGCTCTACTCACTTGTTGTTGGCATCTTTCTCCATCTGTATTTCAGCCTCCACTTCCATTTTCTGTTTCTGAATCGACTCCATCCTTTGCATGGAATTATCTAGATCCTCCCTGGAATCGAAATCAAGATTTTAGCTGGCTCTTTGATCATCCTCTTCCTCTTCTGGAAGGTGAGGCCCCCTGGGGAGGGAAGGAAGGAAGGAAGGAAGGAAGGAAGGAAGGAAGGAAGGAAGGAAGGAATGAAGGAAGGAAGGAAGGAAGGAAGGAAGGAAGGAAGGAAGGAAGGAAGGAAGGAGGATGGCATTCCTACTTGTACACAGGAGAGGAGGAGTGGCGCAGAAATGGTAGAGGATGGGGCTGAGCGGCTTTTCTTTTGTTTTGTTTGCTTTTGTTTTGATATGATTTTGCTGTGATTTTATTGGTGTCAGGAACTCCCAATGATGTACTGCCCTCTACCACTGCAGCTTAGAAACTCTACTGACATTGACCATTTTAGACACTTGTCTAGAACACAGAACCGTTCATTGACTTGCCCCGGGTCACACAGCTAGTAGGTTTTTGAGGCAGTACTCGAACTCAGATTCTTCTGACATCAAGGCCAGCTCTCTGTCCTCCTGGGAAGCTAGAGATACTCAGACAAATCAAACTTCAGTAGGCTCCTGTCTTCCCTATTTACCGTCCCTAACAGCTGAACATCTCTAGGGGGCAATATCATTGATTGTGCTGTCTGGTTCACACAGTCCTACCCAGAGGCTCCAGCTGAAACAATCCAGGTGGGGACAGAAAACACTGCTGGGGGCTTTGAGAGACTAGAAATGTCCCTAAAAAGGTCATGTCATTCAATGCTCCAGGAGTTCTTGAGTTTCCCTCAGTTCTCCTTTGGGCATTTCATCGCTTGTTATCACACATGAATTTGAACCTGACCCTAAAGCCAATGCCCAGGAAAGCAGCTCTGCTGCAGAAATGTGCCCTGGTAAGTGCCTTTACAGGTGTGGCAGCCACAGGTACTGAAGGGCAAAGAAAGCTCCTCCCACCTTGGAACTCCCATCTTGGAACTATTGAACTGGTCCAGCACTAGAAAAGGATATGGTTTTATCAATGGAAATAACACTGAAGATGTATCACTAGCAGCTTTACTATTGTATCCCAAGTGTCACGGGAACTGTCCATCTGCCCTGTAGCAGCTTTCTCCTCCTATTAGAATGTGAGCTTCTGAGAACAGAGATGTTCAGTGAGTAGACAGTAAGTGCTAAATAAATGTTCCTTCCTTCCTTCCTTCCTTCCTTCCTTCCTTCCTTCCTTCCTTCCTTCCTTCCTTCCTTCCTTCCTTCCTTCCTTCCTTCCTTCCTTCCTTCCTTCCTTCCTTCCTTCCTTCCTTCCTTCCTTCCTTCCTTCCTTCCTTCCTTCCTCCCTCCCTCCCTCGCTTCCTTCCTCGCTTGCTTCCTTCCTTCCTTCCTTCCTTCCTTCCCTCCCTTCCTGTCCCTCCCTCCCTCCCTCCCTCCCTCCCTCCCTCCCTTCCTTCCTCCCTCCCTCCCTTCCTTCCTTCCTTCCTTCCTTCCTTCCTTCCTTCCTTCCTTCCTTCCTTCCTTCCTTCCTTCCTTCCTTCCTTCCTTCCTTCCTTCCTTCCTTCCTTCCTTCCTTCCTTCCTTCCTTCCTTCCTTCCTTCCTTCCTTCTCTCTCTTCTTCCCTTCATCTCATGACTTCCCTTGGTACCATGGACAAGGAGGATTCTGGGTCATACAATTATAAGCAGAGAGGGGAAAGCTCTAACCAGTTATAACTATATGACCCAGAAGCTCTCTTTTCTGTGTTTTCTTGCCTCTAAGTATGCAGAGTGGTGTACCTATGAGAGGCAGAGTTTGTGTGCTACCAAGCTAGAAAAAACATGCTTTCTTTTTCTAGTCCCTCCTTTTCAGTTGCTGGTTTGGAAACAAAATGTTGAAGTCTTCTTTGAGTTACACACACTAGTATCACTTTCATGTCATTTGCTCCATGATTCCCAGGGAAATATCTATCACAGAAGAAAACCCACCAGCACAGCCTATGGAAAGGCTGGTTTCTTCAGTCTCCCTAATCACTGCTATACTAGGAATTTTTTTTTGTCTCTAGGCATGGTATCCCTGGCAACAATCAGTATTCAGCATCTCTTTATACTATTCTTAATGGACTAATTAGGCCTTCTGACAAGGAGGGGAAGGTTTAAAGGAACTTAGATTTAGGCTGTTGGGAGGGGGGTTGGATGAAGGGTATGGTTTACCTTCCTTCCTTACCATTTTAGAGGCCTCTTGATAAAAAGGAAATGTCTTCCAGTTTGAGGAATGGATAAAAGAAAAAGGTGTACGTGAATGGGAGGGAGTAGTGTGAGGAGAGAAGAAGGAATTATAATGGAGCCATGAGATGAAGGGAAGGAGGGAAAGAAATAAGGGAAGGAGGAAAGGAAGGAAGGAAGGAAGGAAGGAAGGAAGGAAGGAAGGAAGGAAGGAAGGAAGGAAGGAAGGAAGGAGGGAAGGAGGGAAGGAAGGGAGGGAGGGAGGGAAGGAAGAAAGGGAGAGAGGGAGGGAAGAAAAAAGGGAGAAAGGAAGGAAGTAAGGAGGGAAAGAAGGAAGGAAGGGAAGAAAAGAAGGAAGGAAGGAAAAATGGAAGGAGGGAGGGAAGGAAGGGAGGAAGGGAGGAAGGGAGGGAGGGAGGAAGGGAGGGAGGAAGGGAGGGAGGGAGGGAGGGAGGGAGGAAAGAAGGAAGGAAGAAAGGAAGAAAGGAAGGAAGGAAGGAGGGAGGAGGAAGGAAGGAAGGAAGGAAAGAAGGAAGGAAGGAAGGAAAAAGGGAAGGAGGGAGGGAAGGAAGCAAGCAAGCAAGGAAGGAGGGAAGGACGGAAAGAGGGAAGGAGGGAAAGAAATAAGGGAAGGAGGAAAGGAAGGAAGGAAGGAAGGAAAGAAGGAAGAAGGAAAAAAGGAAGGAAGGAAGGAGGGAAGGAAGGAAGGAAAGAAGGAAGGAAGGAGGGGAGGAAGGAGGGAAGGAAGGAAAGAAGGAAGGGAGGGAGGGAAGAAAAGAGGAAGGAGGGAAGGAAGGGAGGGAGGGAGGGAAGGAAGGAAGGGAGAGAGGGAGGGAAGAAAAAGGGAGAAAGGAAGGAAGGAAGGAGGGAAAGAAGGAAGGAAGGAAGAAAAGAAGGAAGGGAAAAGGGAAGGAGGGAGGGAAGGAAGGAAGGAAGGAAGGAAGGAAGGAAGGAAGGAAGGAAGGAAGGAAGGAAGGGAGGAAGGGAGGGAGGGAGGAAGGAAGGAAGGAAGGAAGGAGGGAGGGAGGGAGGGAGGGAGGGAGGGAGGAAGAAAAGAAGGAAGGAAGGAGAAAGGGAAGGAGGGAGGGAGGGAAGCAAGCAAGGAAGGAGGGAAGGAAGGAAAGAGGGAAGGAGGGAGGGAAAGGAAGGAGAGGAGGGAAAGAACAAGGGAAGGATGGAAGGAAGGACTCAAGGAAGAAAGAAAGGAGGGAAAGAAGAAAGGAAGAAATTATTTGTGTTGAGCCTATACTCGACACAAAAAAAACAAGATCTCTAAGAGAGATCAGATCCACAATTCTAAGAATTCGCCTTACCTCCCCCAAAAGGCGTCCCCCCTTCTCAGATGTCTTTGTCACAGCAGGAGCTCATGATTCCCCGTGAGTTAATAACTGAGCCCCCACCAGAGAGAACCTTGGCAGTAACCTCTTCAAGATTCCCTCATCCCTGCACACTGGCTGTTGCTGGCAGAGTAGTAGCTGCTGAGCATGGCAAGTGGGAGAGACCCTCCGAGGGATCTGGGCTGCCTTTCTCAGACCAAAGGTCCAGTGTGTTACTGAAGTTTTCTGCACTAAGATTCACTTACTTGGTTTTCAAAAGGAAAAATTTCTTTTCCTCGTTTATCCTATCCAGATTGTTCATGTTTCTTCGAAGGTATAATGTGCGGACTCTGTCCTTGTACGTGAGTTTCTTCTTCCTGTTCATTGCCATCCTCTTTTTCCTTAGTATACTTAAAAGAAAAGAAAAATACTTCCAGTTACAGGTGATGGGCTGGGCATAGTTAGCAAGGCTGGGCCTCCTACTTGCTGTGTATGGAGGGGGAAAGGGGAGGCCAGTTGGGTCCCTGCTCTTGTCTTCCATTTTCTCGCCCCTAAAATGAATGGGTGGCGGCACTGGAAGGCTTCAGGGATGCTTTCCAGCTCTCAGGGCTTTGAGCCATGAATTCCAGAGTCAGGGTTGTTCTTTGACTCTATAGGCTCGTCAGGGAAGGCTAGTACTTTTCAAACATCCCCAACTGCTCACACTTCTGGAATTTGAGGAAAAGAGAACATCAGAAAAAAAAATCTATAATATCCGATTTGATAATCAGAACAAATCATGGCTAAAGTCTCCTATTCCCTCAACTCATTTATCACTTATAATATCCAAG
Source organism: Monodelphis domestica (assembly GCF_027887165.1). NCBI lineage: Eukaryota > Metazoa > Chordata > Mammalia > Didelphimorphia > Didelphidae > Monodelphis > Monodelphis domestica. The sequence goes on along the minus strand of NC_077230.1, from coordinate 413,861,786 downwards.
AAAAAGGAACTTAGCTTCAGAAATAACCATCAACTACTTTAATACCGGAATAGGAATCAGGACAGCTAGGTGCAAAGTGGAGAGAGTGCCAGGTCTGGAGTGAGGAAGATTCATCTGCTTGCATTCAAATCCAGTCGCAAACACTTACTATGTGATCCTGGACAAATCACCTCACCCTGTTTGCCTCAGTTTCCTCAGCTGTAAATTAGCTGGAGAAGAAAATGGCAAACTATTCCAGTATCATTGCAAACAAACCCCAAATGGGGTCACAGAGTCCAAAATGACTGAAAAATGACAAATAACAAAAAGGAATGAGGAAATGGATATTGTTCACAAATATTGGCTAGGTCCATGAATCTTTCTAAATCTCAGTTTCTTCCTCTATAAAATGGGTATATTTATATAAAGACCAACTTTAGCTATCTCACAGGGTCCTTGGGAGATTCAGATAAGATAATAGAGATGCAAATACTTTAGGCTATGCAGACTCAAGGAGATATTCTTTTTTCTTAGTCCTACATAAGAACAATATTTCCTTTACAAAATGAACAGTGCTCTTGGTAGATGAATCTGAAGTGAATAATTATAATCACAAAGATATTTATATATAGTATGCAAAAGATCTAGCTAGTCCTTTACAAACACTATCTTATTTCAGTCTCACAATCAAAATACTACCAATATTCTGTCCCTATTTTATAGCACAGGTCCTGATGATCAGAGACTAGTACATATGGTTATATAATAAATACTGGAGGAAGGATTTGAACTCAGATCATTTTGATTTAAAGTCTAACAGTATTACATCATGTTAGTTGCTATTGTTGTTCAGTAATTTCAGTTATTTCTGACTCTTGGTAACCCCATTTGGGGTTTTCTTGGCAAAGATACTGGAGTGATTTGATATTTCCTTCTCCAGCTCATTTTGTAGATGAAGAAACTGAGGCAAACAAGGTGAAGTGACTTGCCCAGGGTCACAGAGCTAGGAAATGTCTGAGGCTGGGCTTGTCCTCTCCAAGATGAGTCATTCAAGGGTGTAAGGCCTGGCACTCTACCCGGTGTGCTGCCTGGCTCTCCCTCCACTATGTCTTCCTCCCAACTCAACCTCACAATGGACACGCAATGCCCAGGTTGATGGTACTATACAATATATTCTACAATCTCCAGAATATCATAAACCAAACCACTTTCTCCTTTAAAAAAATAGAAGATGTCTTCAGTGACATGCTAAATATTGAACAACCAGCTTTAAGCATAAACTGCATTATTGACATTTTCTCCATCACTTTAAGTTCAGACAATGAACAGAATGATAAATCAAGTCCTATTCAGTAGCAAATGCTGATTTTTTTCCCAAACCCTGAGCTTTTGTCTTAGAATCAATGTATTTTTTTTACACCCCCACCTTCCATCTTAGAATCAATACTGTGTATTAGCTCCAAGGCAGAAGAGTGTAAGGGCTAGGCAATGGGGGTCAAGTGACTTGCCCAGGGTCACACAGCTGGGAAGTGTCTGAGGTCAAATCTGAACCTAGGACCTTTCATCTCTAGGCCTGGCTCTCAATCCACTGAGCTACTCAGCTGCCCCCTTAGAATCAATGTATTAATGGTTCTAAGGTGGAAGAGCAGTAGAGGCCAGGCAATTGAGGTTAAGTGACTTGCCCAGGGTCACATAGCTAGGAAGTGTCTGGGCCAGCTTTGAACCCAGGATCTTTCATCTCTAGGTCTTGATCACTATCCCCTGAATCACTTAGCTGCCCCACAAACGTTGGTTTCCAAAGTGGGAATGATCTCATTGAAAATGTAAAAATTGGCTCTCACTAGTTCAAGCTGACTCTGAGCATACCTCTCCTATGGGTAATAACAACAATATATAATATAAATATAATTATAACATAATTATAACATAATTATAATATAATATGATATGATATGATATGATATGATATGATATGATACGATACGATACGATATGATATGATTAATATAATATGATATAATATGATATGATATGATATAATACAATATAATATAATACAATATAATATAATACAATACAATATAATATAATATAATATAATAAATATAATAAATATAATAATATAATATAATATAATGTGATATGATATGATATATGATATACTATACTATGATATGATATGATATGATATATTATATTGATATGATATAATTATATATCATATCAATATAATATCATATCTTATTATATTAATATTATATCATATAATATCATTAATATTATATTATAATTTATATTATATTAATTATATAATATATTATAATATAATACTTAATTATTGTATTATATGAATATATAATTGTATAAGTATTAATAATTCATTAAAATTAAATTAAATTAAAGAAATTAAAATAATTAAAAATTATATACTAAAAGGTAGTAGTACATATAGGCTAATTACCATTCATAGTCAAATGAACGGCCATGCCTCTTGAGAATCATTTTCTCTCTTTCCTTCTCACCCGGTAAGTCTCCATATCCTTCTGTTTTGTGGAATAAAAATAATATTTTTACAAGAAACATCAAAATGTGAAGTTTTAATAGCTGCTTTTATTCAACAGACACATATTAAGTGTGTACTATGTGCAGGAAACAATGCTAGAAGATGGGGTCCCAGACTTAAAAAATGATGGTCTCTGTCTTTAAGGAGTCTTAAATCTTCTGGTGGGGGGAGGAGGTGTTCACACATAACTTCTAAACAAGTTAGGATGTGGTTCTGTCCATAGAAGAGGTCAAAAAAGAGTTTCCTGAGAGACTGAAAAAGGGAGAGATTGCTTCAGGTTGCGTAGAAAAGGGAAGATTTCATGGTGGAGGTGGCACGTGAATTAATACAAGTCAGGAAGGGAAAGAGATCAATAGACAAGTAAGGGGCATCAGGTCCTGGCTTGGGTAGAGAAGGAAGCATGGCAACATAGTTGTGTACAATAGCATGGAGGTGGGAGAGCACATAGAAACGACACCTTAAAAGTTTCGTTTATGTGGATAGTAAAAATTCCTTGTCACTAGGCACCAAGGAATGTGATTTTCCACTTGGAAATAGAAAGAGACAAGTACTCTCTACCATCATGATACAGCTGCCACGGAAAATCAAATACAAGCACTAAGAATAAGTAGTGCATATCAGACAGGTCTTCCAACCCACTGATAATTCATGCAGATAGCACAAGAAAACTTTTCCCACTGCTGGCATTTCTGAATAAATATGTCATATGCATACCACTTGCAATATAAAAATACATCAGGCTATTTTCATTAAATATTTCTTAAGAGAGTCAGCATGGTACTACAAGCAGTCAATGACCCAGGACAATTCTGAGGGACTGATAAGAAAGATGCTATCCACATCCAGAGGAAGAACTGTGGGAGTAGACATCCAGAAGAAAACATGTGATTTGTCACTTGTTTAGATGGGCATGTGATTTGGGGTTTGGGTTTTAAAGGATTGCTCTTTTACAAAAATGAATAATATGGAAATGGGTTCAACTGATAATTTATATATGTGTATAACCCAGTGGAATTGCTTGTCAACTCTGGGAAGGGGGAGAGATGGGAGGAAGGAGACAACGTGAATCATGTAACCATGGAAAAAAATTTAAAAATTTAAATTTAAAAATTAAAAAAAGAGAGAGGCAGTGTGGCTTCTCCATGGATAATGAATGGAAGGCTGGCCTTGAAGCTGGACAGACCTGTATTCAAGTCCTGTCTCTCATACAGCCTGCAGGATTCACAAGTCTTGTTTGTCATCATGTACTGACTGTGTACTAGTCAACTCTGCTAGAAGATGCCAAACTGCATTGCTAGGAGGAATTTCCTTCTTTAGCTCCCCTTTACCAGCAGACAGCAGAGGGAAACAGGGATAATTGATATTATACTGCTTGCCTTCTCAGAAGATTGGGGGAGGGAGAGCGTTTGGAATTCCAAAAAAGTTTTTTAATGTTAAGAATAATGATTTTATTTTTTTTTTTAAAGCCAAGTCACAATAATGGCTTTAAACTGCTAGTGAAGCCTGCCTCCCATCTCTTGGAAAAGGACATCTGATGCACTATGGGCATGTTGGTAGATTGTGCTCCTTTGTACCTGAAAAGGACCATAATGACATCACGAGGAATGATGTCTTGACTTGTGCATAAATTGTATTAAGTGAGGCAGAGTTACACAAAGTCATTAACCTCACTCTGTCTTCCAGTCATAGAAGTCTAGTGGCAAGTCAAAAGTCAAGACTAGTGGTGATGGGTATTCACGAGCAACTGGGAAACACTTTAAAAATGCTCTGTGTCTCCAGATGACAAATGGTCAAGGGACATGAATAGGCAGTTTTCAGAAAAAGAAATCAAAACAATCAAAAAGCACATGAAAAAGTGTTCTAAATCTCTCCTGTTTAGAGAAATGCAAATCAAAACAATGCTGAGGTACCATCTCACACCTAGCAGATTGGCCAATATGACAGTAAAGGAAAATGATAAATATTGGAGGGGCTGTTGCAAAATTGGGACACTAATACTATATACTATTATAATATATTATATATAAAATATATAATATAAAATAATATAATATATTAATATAATATACTATTATATATAATATAATAATACTAATACATTGCTGGTGGAGTTGTGAATTAATCCAGCCATTCTGGAAGGCAATTTGGAACTATGAACAAAGGGCTTTAAAAGAATTAATGCCCTTTGAACCAGTCATACCACTGCTAGGTTTGTACCCCAAGACCCCGAAGAGATAAAAAGGAAAAAATACTTGTACAAAAATATTCATAGTCGTGCTCTTTGTGGTGGCAAAAAACCCTGGAAAATGAAGGGTTGTCCCTCCACTGGGGAATGGCTGAATAATTTGTGGTATATGATGGTGATGGAATACTATTGTGCTCAAAGGAATGATGAACTGGAGGGATTCCATGTGAACTGGAAGGACCTCCAGGAAGTGATACAGAGTGAGAGGAGCAGAACCAGGAGAACATTATACACAGTAACTGAAACAACATTGTGAAACTATCCAATGTAATGGACTTTGCTTCTAATAGCAATGCAACAAGCCAGGGCACTCCTGAAGGACTTATGGGAAAAAAAATGCTATCCACATTGAGAGAAAGAACTGTGGGAGGAGAAATGCAAAAGAAAAAACATATGACATCACTTATCGCATGTATATATGGGTTTATGATTTGGGGTTCAGATTTTAAAAGATCACTCTTATAGCAAAAATGAATATTATAGAAATAAGGATCAAGTGAAAACATTCATACAACCCAGTAGAATTGCTTGTCAGCTCTGGGGTGGGGTGGGGGGAAGGAAGAGGGGAGGGAAAGAAAATGAATCTTGGAAACATGGGAAAATATTTAAAATAATTTTTAAAAACTTGGTGCCTCAGTTTCCTCATTTGTAAAATGAAGGAATTGGACTCAACAATGTCTAAGGTCCCTCCTAGCATTACAGACCTGGTTAACCAGTGGGGTCATTTGTTTTGCTTGACTTTATCCCATGAGAAAGTTCTCTGGCAGGGGCAGGGAGGAAATTAAAGGAGAGGAGAATCAGTGGGAAGTGATGATGTTATAAAAAAACAACAATACCTTAATAGGGCCTTTAAAAAAATGGGACTATAGGACCATCATTAGATGGCCTCTAGGTCCCTGGTCCCTGCCAGTTCCCAATCTATAGCCTGTGAATTAGTCATGCATCTGAAGACCAAACCTTTTCCTTAACCTGAATTATTCAGGCAATTCAGCTGTCTCTAGGATAGCTTGACCCAATTCTTGTATAGAGATTCTTAGAAACCAAATGGATTGACCACAGCGCAGTTATAAAAAGGGAGGCAGGGTGGAGGAGGGAAATACCCTTCCTGCTGCTACATTATTCATGGCTACCAAAGAGCAAGTCCAAGGCTGAAATCTCAAACTGCTTTGAGTGACAAGCAGTATGGATACTGCAATTCAACTATCTCCCTGATAGCAGCTGGGTGGCACAATAGAGAAGAGTGCTGGTCTTGGAGTGTCAGTTTTCTCTTCTGTGAAATGGGGATAATAATACCTACAGTATCAGTTTTACAGGCTTGCCATGTAGCTCAACTCTAGTGCCACCTCCTAAGGGAAGTTTTTACTAATTTTACAGAGGTATCGAGGTATCACAATAGAAAAGAGCACTGGACTTGGAGTCAGAAAGACCCGAGTTCAAATCCTGTCCTAGGCATTTCCTAGCTGGATGACCCTGGGAAAATTACCTAACCTCCCTGTGCCTCAGTTTCTTCATTGCAAAATGAAGGAATACGACTCAATGGCATCTAAGATCCCTCCCAGAACTACACTTAGGACCCTGTGATTTCCTTTGGACAGGTGGGGAGAGATAGAACGAGGGGGCACAGGGTGTGAGTATCATTGCAGCAGCAGCTTCTCCAACATCACACAAGTTACACACTTTTGCATGTTTTGTTTCCATTTATGATCAGTAAATAATTTCAGACTCCACCTCTTCTGAATTCTTCCAGATTCGAAATGGTTTCTGTTAAATCATCTTGTTTCTGAAAACGGAAATTAGCCATCTGTTCCTCTGGGAATAATCCAGCACCTTCTGTGTTGGTAAGGCAGAAATAAACTAGAAAAGGGAAAAAAATGAATATTTAGTCCATCTTCTTCACACCATATTTTCAGGAGAACTAGTCAAACTGGTTAACAAGACCACATACATATGAAGAAGACGGCCGGAGCCCCAGTTGTTAACAATCGTTATGCCCACTGCAGGTCTGGATTTCTCATGGAGCCCTGGACAGAGAAAGCCCTTTTTCTTCCATCAAGAGACTGACTGAAACTGATTCACCGGCTGCCCTGAAATTGACTTTTTTTTTTTTACAAACAGCTAGAATGTATTGAGAAATTAGGAGACAGTCTCCAGCTGAAGACCCGGTGGGTAACAGACCTATAGAAAGAGTCTCTGCACATCTGTTTCATGTAAAACAATAATGCCAAAACACACCATGAGAGAAGCCCCATCTAATCAAAGACAATAGCATTTTAAAAATCCATCAGGGGAACCACTGGGTGGCTCCGTGGATAGAGAGCCAGGTCTAGAGATGGGAGGTCTTGGGTTCAAATCTGGTCTTAGACACTTCCTAGCTGTGTGACCCTGGGCAAGTCACTTCACCCCCATTGCCTAGCCCTTACCCTTACCACTCTTCTGTCTCAGAACCAATATATGTTATTAATTCTAAGATGGAAGGTTAAGGGTTTAGAAAATCCATCAGATTTTAAAAGTTAATTTTTCATTTGGTATAGGAGGAAAAAAATCTACTAAGCCATGCGCTTACATGTCATGGAGAGTGGGAATGGTCAAATTTGAACCCAGGACCTCCTATCTCTAGGCCTGGCTCTCAATCCACTGAGCTACTTAGCTGCCCTCTCCATATACAATTTAACAATATGTTCTCTCCCCATTTCATAGGATTGTTGTGAGGGAAAGCCCTTAGGGAAACTCGAAACATTACCCAGATGTGAGTTACTGTGACTATTATTGCTTGTGCTTACATTTTATTCAATGTACCTTATTTCCTTTTCTTTGCCATTCATTTTGACAGCTACTTTAGCCTAGTATTATCAGGGCTTCCATTTTATCTTGGAGGTATTCATTTCCCAATCAATTTCCCAAGACTTCCAAGCTGACTATTGCATTTTCTTTCTAGTCCTGATGTGTTCTGTGAATATCATAAATCCACTATAGCAAGGTAACCCCGCTCTGGTGATCTGAGGAGCACCTTAAAAAACTGCCCCCAATGTAAAATGTCTCTCCCCTCCCACACACAGACACAAACATTAGCATGGTTAAAGGTGGTTACATTTTTTGTTGCTATTAAAAGAATCCCCTCAGAATAATAACAACAATGACAATAATTGACGTTTTTATAACACTTTACATTTTGCAAAGTGCTTTTAAAGCCTTATAACAAAGGAGAAGCTAGGTAGCTCAGTGATTGTAACAGGAAGTCCTGGGTTCAAATCTGACTTCTGACACTTCCCAGTGTGACCCTGGGCAAGTCACTGAATCCCATTGCCTAGCCTTTATTGCTCTTCTGCCTTGGAACTGGCACTCAATTAATTCTAAGACAGAAGATGAGGGTTCTAAAAAAAGTTTTATAACAACCCCATGGGATAAGTATTTAATTTTTAGTATCTCCATTTTATAGATGAGGAAACTGAGACACAAAAAAATTCAAGTATCTTTATCCATGGTCAAACACTAGTAAGTGTTGGAAGTGTGCCAGCCACATTTTCATTAGAAGTTTATTAAGCTTTATTAAGCACTTACCTGTAGGATCAAATAGCCCAGCCCCTGTGGCTGACATTTAAAGACTCTGACAAAGTGCTCCAGCCAATCCTTCTAGACCTCCAATCCCCTTCCATCCTCCTTTCTCTCACCTATGACTCCAAAAAGCTATAGCGTGTGTGGTGGCCACACCCCAGCAAAACCATCTTGGCAAATGGGATAAACCAGGTTGAGGATAAATGAGTTAGGGGAACATCTTCCCCAAGCGTGTGTCCGCTTCTTCCCCTTGGAGGAATGGGCATATGAGAACAATTTGTTTCAACAGCCTAGAAGGTGGCTGAAGTGGGCATCATGGAATATTTAGAGCCTGACCAGACATTGAAGATGCCAAAGTTATCCATCCACTGCCTTCTGGGCCACCCATCCATCCATTGGTCCCCTCAGACACTTACTGGCTGGGTGACTCTAAATTAGTCACTTAACCTCTGTTAGCCTTAATCCACTGAAGAAGGAAATGGCAAACTAGCTGAGTGATCCTGGGCAAGTCACTTCACCCTGCTTGCCTCAGTTTCTTCATCTGTAAAATGAGTTGAAAAAGGAAATGGCAAACCACTCCAGTATCTTTGCCAAGAAAACCCCATGGACAGTATGGTCCACAGAGTCACAAGGAGTTGGACTTGACTGAACAACAGACTTCTGGAAGTGACAAACCTCTGAGCAGGGAGTCAAAGAATGAGGAGAAGCTGTATCAGAATGGTGGCCATGTGAGTGGAGAGAAGGGGAGAGGTAGAGGGGGAAATGGCAAGGCATCAGACCTGAAGAGCAATGGGGGAGCAGGAGCCTGGGAAGATGGGAATGGCCAGGACAGTAAAAAGGGCAAATGTGGGGGAGAGGGAGGGAACAGACCCTGAGGCACTTCTTAAAGCATTTAGCATAGAGCCTAGAACATAATAGGAGCTTAATAAATGTTTATTGCTTTGACTGCTGATCTATCCTGGGGAATAGAATCTGTACCAGGTTTTCCCTCTTCCTAGTCTACTACTCTAACCATTCTGCCATGCTGCCTCATTATCCCTACTTCTACCCCCCCCCCCCACTACAGGGTTCCCTATTTCTGTTGAGAACTCTGTTGTACTTAAGAGTCACACAGGCTCATGACTTCAGTTTTCTCCTTAACCCTTTCCTGATCTCAGAGCACCACCACCATCACCTCATCCAAGCAGTTGCCAAGTCTGATCTACAGCTCTGGGCATCCCTCTTCTCTCCTCCTCACTCACACACATTGTCCCCATTCACATTCAGGAGCTCCTCATCACTTTGTGCCTACACCATCACAACGACCCCTAAAATGAGTCTTGCTTTCCAGCTCTCCAGACAGCTATTCTGAGGTCCAGCCCAGGGCTAGGAACCCATGATTCCCTTAGTCCAAGAGATGTGCCAACAGTTACTAGGATGACAGTTTTAGTACTGCAGTTCCGTGAGTTTCTGAGTGACATGTTTTGTCACAGAAATCTAGAAGCTGTAGAGATTGAGGCATCTTGGGGGCATTCTGTCTACTTGTTTTGATTTATAAGGGATTGCATAAACTTTCTCTCTTAAAGGGGCCATTGCATGAAGAAGAAAACAATTTTAAAGGACCCTCTTTCTGCCTTACAAGGCAGCTATCCTTGTGAATCTTTCTATCCTTCCTTCCTTCCTTCCTTCCTTCCTTCCTTCCTTCCTTCCTTCCTTCCTTCCTTCCTTCCTTCCTTCCTTCCTTCCTTCCTTCCTTCCTTCCTTCCTTCCTTCCTTCCTTCCTTCCTTCCTTCCTTCCTTCCTTCCTTCCTTCCTTCCTTCTTTCCTTCTTCCCTTCCTCCCTTCCTTCCTTCCTCCCTCCCTCCATCCCTTTCTCTCCTTCCTTCCTTCCTTATTTCCTTCCTTCTTTACTTCCTCCCTTCCTTCCTTCCTCCCTCCCTTCCTTATTTCCTTCCTTCATTCCTTCCTCCCTTCTTTCCTTCCTTCCTTCCTTCCTTCCTTCCTTCCTTCCTTCCTTCCTTCCTTCCTTCCTTCCTTCCTTCCTTCCTTCCTTCCTTCCTTCCTTCCTTCCTTCCTTCCTTCCTTCCTTCCTTCCTTCCTTCCTTCCTCTCTTCCTTCCTTCCTTCCTTCCTTCTTCCTTCCTTCCTTCCTCCCTTCCTTCTTTCCTCCCTTCCTTCTTTCCTTCTTCCCTTCCTCCCTTCCTTCCTTCCTCCCTCCCTCCATCCCTTTCTCTCCTTCCTTCCTTCCTTATTTCCTTCCTTCTTTACTTCCTCCCTTCCTTCCTTCCTCCCTCCCTTCCTTATTTCCTTCCTTCATTCCTTCCTCCCTTCTTTCCTTCCTTCCTTCCTTCCTTCCTTCCTTCCTTCCTTCCTTCCTTCCTTCCTTCCTTCCTTCCTTCCTTCCTTCCTTCCTTCCTTCCTTCCTTCCTTCCTTCCTTCCTCTCTTCCTTCCTTCCTTCCTTCTTCCTTCCTTCCTTCCTCCCTTCCTTCTTTCCTCCCTTCCTTCTTTCCTTCTTCCCTTCCTCCCTTCCTTCCTTCCTCCCTCCCTCCATCCCTTTCTCTCCTTCCTTCCTTCCTTCCTTCCTTATTTCCTTCCTTCTTTACTTCCTCCCTTCCTTCCTTCCTCCCTCCCTTCCTTATTTCCTTCCTTCATTCCTTCCTCCCTTCTTTCCTTCCTTCCTTCCTTCCTTCCTTCCTTCCTTCCTTCCTTCCTTCCTTCCTTCCTTCCTTCCTTCCTTCCTTCCTTCCTTCCTTCCTTCCTCTCTTCCTTCCTTCCTTCCTTCTTCCTTCCTTCCTTCCTTCCTTCCTCCCTTCCTTCTTTCCTCCCTTCCTTCTTTCCTTCTTCCCTTCCTCCCTTCCTTCCTTCCTCCCTCCCTCCATCCCTTTCTCTCCTTCCTTCCTTCCTTCCTTCCTTCCTTCCTTATTTCCTTCCTTCTTTACTTCCTCCCTTCCTTCCTTCCTCCCTCCCTTCCTTATTTCCTTCCTTCATTCCTTCCTCCCTTCTTTCCTTCCTTCCTCCCTTCCTTCCTCCCTTCTTTCCTTCCTTCCTTCCTTCCTTCCTTCCTTCCTTCCTTCCTTCCTTCCTTCCTTCCTTCCTCTCTTCCTTCCTTCCTTCCTTCCTTCCTTCCTTCCTTCCTTCCTTCCTTCCTTCCTTCCTTCCTTCCTTCCTTCCTTCCTTCCTTCTTTCCTTTCCTCCTTCCCTTATTTCCTCTCTCCCTTCATCTCATGACTCCATTATAATTCCTTCTCTCCTCACACTACTCTCTCCCATTCACATATACCTTTTCCCCCCACCCCTCCCTTTTCTTCTCCTCTCCTTGCCTTTCCTTTCCTTTCTCCTTTTCCTTTCCTTTCTCTTCCTCCCTTCTATTTTCCCTCCCACTCCTATCCTTATTTCTTTCCCTCCTTCATCTCTCCCTCCCTTCCATTCTCTTTCCAACTTTGTTTTTCCTATTTTCTTTTTCTTACTTCTCCTCTCCTTATACCATAGGTCTCTTGGTCTCCTCCATTCTCCCACACCAGCCCTGCTTTAAGACCCTGGTGCTGCCCTGCAGGTTTAAAAGAGGCTATAATTCTCTGACCCATACCATTCTCAGAAATTCAGCAAATGGGGTATATTTAAGTCACTGTGTTAGTTCATGCACACCCTCAGCCTAACTGCAGAAATTGGCCATCTCCAGCCTATTGTTTACTCTTTATGTAACTCTGGACTTGTCATCTAACCTCAGGACCTGAATTTCCTCATATTCTAAGATGTAGGGATTGGCCTACATTGCTTTAAAGTCTGACCTCAGACTCTTCCTAGCTGTGTGACCCTGGGGAAGTCACCGAACCCCCGATGCCCAGCCCTTATTGCTCTTCTGTCTTGGAACCAATGCACAGTATTTATTCTAAAATGGAAGGTGAAGGTTTAAAAAAAATGCCAGCTGGAAATCCCATTATCCTGGTGGTAGAAGGAAAAGTAAACCCCAAACCAGAATGCAAGGGAAGAAATGGATACATGGAAGGGAGAAGTCCAGAAAAGAGTTGTGAAAAAGGTTGAGAGGGCCTTCATGTTATCTAAATTGGGCCATGAAGCACAAGAGGCAGTGGGAAGATGTGAGAATGCAAGGATATGGTTCATTTCTTGCACACACAAGGTGTGAGCAGGAACAGAGAGAGGATGGCAAAGGACAGGTTGAAAATCAGCCAGAGAGAGGAGTCCAACTTTCCCATAAGGGAGACTATAAGCAGGAAATAGTAATAAAAGCTAATATTTATATGGCACCTTCTATGAGCCAGGCTCTGTGCTACCTGGGAGGTAGGTGCTATTGTTAACCCCATTTTACAGCTGAGAAAACTGAGGCAGACAGATTAAATGACTTGCCCAAGGTGTGTTTGAGGGTCTAAGGCAGAATTTAAACTCAGTTCCCAGCACTCTATCCACTGAGCCACCTAGTGATTGGGACTAGAAAGTAGCTTTTGGAGGATTTTGAATGCCAGTAATTGAGAGCTTTATTTGAAGGGTCACTGAAAGTTTTTATTGGGTGTGCTCTGGACTATCCAAGTGTGGTGGGAAATGGGGGCAGAGATGTGGAATTAGACAGGGTAGAAATAAGGAGGCAAGAGGAACCATTGGGATGATGGCATGGCAGGGCAGGGAGTGGATCTGAAGGACTTCAGCCAGGGAAAATGGAGATGTGCCAGCAGGCAGGAAGAGGATCGATGGACTTCCTGTGAGATCTTCCAATTAATCCCCAATTAATGGGACTTAGTGATTAATTGGAAAGGGAGGGTGAGGTGAGGAGGGAGGAAGAAGAGTCCTTTGTGTAGTAGAAAGAACTTTGAAGCCAAAGGACCTAGATTAAATTCCTGCCATGTCCTTCTAGCATCAGATCTCATCTGATGTCACATATTGTGTTGGGTCTGTTCTAGTGGAAACCCTTTGTCTAGTCTAGGTAAATTGGACTAGAATGTGGTTAGGGGCTTTTCCAACTCTCAGTTCCTCTAGAGACCACTAGGTGGCGCAATGGATAGGGTGGTGGGTTCAAATACAGCCTCAGCTGCTTCTAGCTTGACCCTGAGGAAGTTACTTAACCTCTCTCTGCCTGCCTCAACTTCCTCACTTAAAAAATGGGGACTACAAATAGCAGGATCTTTGTGAGGATCAAATGAGATAATATTTCTAAAGTACTCAGCACAGTGCCTGGTACATAGTAGGCACTTAATATCTGATAATTTCCTTCCTTTGCAATTAGTTCCAGTGCCTTCCTTCTGTTCATTCACTTTTATTTATCCTTTTATATAACTTTGTATATATTTACTTGAATGTTTTATCTCCCCCCATTAGATTATAAACTCCTTGAGGGCAAGAACTATCTTTTGCCCTCCCCCCCCCTTTTTTTTAAATCCCCAGGATTTAGCATAGTGCCTGGCATATGGGTTATTGTTGTTGTTTTTTTAATTGATTAGTTGCATCCAACTCTTCCTGACCTCATATGGGGTTTTCTTGCCAAAGAAACTGGAATGGTTTGCCATTTCCTTCTCCAGCTCATTTGACCAATGAGGAAACTGAGGCAGATAGGGTGACCTGACTTGCCCAGGGTCATACAATTACCAGTATTTTAAGCTGGATTTGAACTCAGGAAGATGAGTTCCTGAGTTCATGCTGGGTATTCTATTTACTGTGTCACCTGGTTACCCCTACTTACCTTCCATCTCCTCTAGTTTCTTTCCATCTTTTCTATGTCTTTATCTACCCATTTATATAAATGTCTTCTCTCTCTCCCCCCCACCCCCCATAGAATGCAATCTTAGAGAGTAGGGACTAATTTTGTTTTTCTTTGTATTCCAGGCACTTAGCCCAATGTAAGAAGCAGCTAAGAGCATAGAGCACTAGGTCTGGAATCAGGAAGATCTGAGTTCAATTCTAGTTTCAGACCCTTACTAGCTGAGTGATCCTGGGCAAGTCACTTCACCCTGATTGCCTCAGTTTCTTCATCTGTAAAATGAGTTGAAAAAGGAAATGGCCAACCACTCCAGTATCTTTGCCAAGAAAACCCCAAATGAGGTTATTAAGCATCAGATATAATTGAAATGACTCAACAACAACAACATCAAAAGCCCAGTGTAAAAGCAGAATCTAAGCTTGTTGATTGACTGATTGTCCTGGGCTGAAGGAACTCAGGTTGAGAAGCCTGATGTAACAAGAAGAAGAAGAAGAAGGAGAAGGAGAAGGAGAAGGAGAAGGAGAAGGAGAAGGAGAAGGAGAAGGAGAAGGAGAAGGAGAAGGAGAAGGAGAAGGAGAAGGAGAAGGAGAAGGAGAAGGAGAAGGAGAAGGAGAAGGAGAAGAAGAAGAAGAAAAAGCCCTGTATCAGGAGTCAGGGAAACTGAGGGCTAATGGAACTAACTGGGTTAAAATCCTGCCTCTCCCTTAATCCCTGTGTGACTGTGGCCAAATTGGTTAGCTTCTCTGGGCCTCAATTTCCACATCTGTAAAATGGAAACGCTTATACCTAAAGGCTTACATAAAAGAGCTGTTATGACATTCAAATGAGTTAATAGATGTAAAGGCTTTAAAGTAAGTGTCCACCTCCCTGGGCCTCAGTTTCCCCATCTGTAAAAAGAGAGGCTTGGCCTCCATGACCTCCTAACTCTCCCCAAGTAACCCTGGATCCTAGGGTTCTAAGAGCGGTCCTTCTCTCTATACCTGCACAGACAAGTCAGCACCTGGAGATCCTTCCGAGACGAGTCAAGCTGAAGGCCACCTGTGCTTGCCGGGTCCACGACTCCAGTCAAAGAAAGGACAGTTATGCAGAGGCCCCCGCCCGCGAAGCCAGCGGAGGAGCCCTGAGCGGCGGCGCGAGACACTTACCTGGCCCACGCTAGCAAGTTGCCCCGCGGCCTCAGTTTGTTGTAGGCGGAACCATGGCAACGGAAAGCTTCACTAGCTACAGCAGGAGGCGGGGGCGGGGGTGGGGAGAGGGGGAGAGTGGGAGAGAAGAGATCCGAGTCTTCCCCTTTCTAGGCAAATGGCACATTCCATCCAGAGTCCCGGGTCCCGCGGGGAGAGTCTCTACATTGCTGGGGATGAGGCAGGGGGCGAGAGGGGAGGGGCTGTTGGGGTCCGAGGCAAGGCTACAGCTCCCACTCGCTGTCCAAAGGGCTCCAGTGACTTCAGCGTTATGTGGCCTTGACGACTCGGTGTCCTGCGTGACATCGAGGTATCTGGTTGTGACGTAGTCGATGCCTCCGGGTGAAGTTCATGGGCGCCTTCCAGACCAACTACATGAAGCCCTTCTTTTCCGAGAGGAGGGAGCTGGGGCTCGGAGAGAGGTTAAGGAAGAATATTAGCTTCCATTCCCTCTTTGGACTTGAATCTCCACATAGGCTTGGGGTTGGATAAACGTTTGTTGCTTAAATGAGTAACAATGTAGTTAGCTTCGGTTTCCTCATCTCCAAATGAGGATAATAATAATAACATGGAGTGGGAGGATCAAAAGAGGTAACACGTGAAATCTGTGCAAACCTGGAAGCACTTTATATACACATATCTATCACCTATCTATCAATCTAGCTGTCTACCTATGCATCTATTCATCTATCTATCCATCCATCTCCCTATCTATTCATCTATCCATCTATTCATTGATCCATTTGTCCATCCATTCATCCACTCTTTAATCTATCCATCCATCCATCCATCCATCCATCCATCCATCTCCCTATCTATTCATCTATCCATCCATCTATTCATTGATCCATTTATCCATCCATCCATCCATTCATCCACCCATTAATCTATCCATCCATCCATCCATCCACCCATTTATCTATTCATTTGTCTATCTATCTCTCTATCTATCTGTCTATCTATCTATCTACCTATGCAACCTGTTGTTATATATAGATATATACACATATATAGTGCTTTAAAGTTTATATATAGCACTTTACATGTATTATCTCATTTGATCTTCACAACAATTCTGCAATATAGATTTTACAGGTGAGGAAATAAGATGTTATGTTACATGACTTGTCCAAAGTCATACAGCTAGTAATAATGGCAAGGATCATGCAACTAAGTATCAGGGGGGATCTGAAATCAGATCTTATTGACTCCAGCTCAGTGCTTTGTCCATTATATCACACTGTTTCTGAGAATCCCTTCCTTCCCCATCTGACACAGTCGTAATTACCTAACTTCATCTATGTCATCATCTCTGTCACCATTATCTGGAACCCAAAGGGCTTTCTCTGTCTTTTGTCTCATTTGATCCTCCCAACCACCCCATGAGGGATATCACACAGGCATCATTTTAACCATTTTCGAGGTGAGGAAACTGGAGTTTAGGGAACTCTCCTCTCTTTGACCCCACCACCCTTACAGTTCCCTTGAATGTCTTGTCTTTTCCCATTAGGATGTAAACTTCTGGAAGGCTTGAACTAACATTTTTGGGTTTTTATTTCTTTTGACACTTAGTACAGTGTCTGTAATGCTGTCTATCTATCCATCTATCCATCTGTCTGTCTATCTATCTATCTATCTATCTATCTATCTATCTATCTATCTATCACATTATCTATCTAGCTGTCTGTCTATCTGTCTATTCATCCATCCATCTATCTATCTATCTATCCATCCATCCATCAATCCATCTATCTATATCTATCTATCTATCTATCTATCTATCTATCTATCTATCTATCTATCTATCTATCTATCTATCTGTCCGTCTGTACCTCTGTCTGTGTCTATCTATCTATCTATCTATCTATCTGTCCGTCTGTACCTCTGTCTGTGTCTATCTATCTATCTATCTATCTATCTATCACATTATCTATCTAGCTGGCTGTCTATCTGTCTATTCATCCATCTATCTATCCATCCATCCATCCATCCATCCATCCATCTATCCATCCATCTATCTATCTGTCTATCTATCTATCTATCTATCTATCTATCTATCTATCTATCTATCTATCTGTCTGTCTGTCTGTCTGTCTGTCTGTCTGTCTATCTATCTATCCAGACTTCCATAGATATTGGGGAAGTTCTGAAACCAAGTTATTTACTGAATGCTTAAATTGATTCTTCAGATTAATGTACATCTGTTTGCAGGAGGGAGCAGTGTTAGTCTCTGACCATGTGATTCCCCTTTTTCCCAGAGCAATTGATGAAATCACGAAAGGGGGGCAGATCTACACTAATGCCCTGTTTATTCCTTTATAAAACATGAAGATGTTTCCCTGATAGAATTGGAAGGGTGGAGGGGCAGCTAGATGGCACATGGGTTAGAATGCCAGGCCTAGAGTTAGGAGAACCTGGATTCAAGTTTGATCTCAGACACTTTCTAGTCTTGTGACTCTGGGCAAGCAACTTAACTCCAATTATCTAACCCTTCCAGAACTGATACTTGTATCTATTCAGAGACAAAAGGTTTTTGACAGATGAGAAAACCAAGGCAAACAAATTTAAGTGACTTGCCCAGGGTCACACAATTAGCATGTGTCTGAGGAGTGATTTGAACTGGGGTCTTCTTGACTCCAGGCCTGGCACTTTATCCATTGTACCACCTAAGTGCCCTGATATTTCCTTCTCCAGCTCATATTACAGATAGGAAACTGAGGCAAACAGGGTTGTAACTTGCCCAGAGACATCCAGCTAGTAAGTGTCTGAGACCAAACTTGACTTGAGAACATGAGTCTTCTTGTGCCACCAATAGGAACTTCATTATCCAAGGTTATGTCAGCCTTGATATTCACACCTCCTCAGTACCCTCTGCTCCTGGAACCGCTCTGTTTGGAGGGCAGAGAGAGGGAGGTTTTTCCCTAAGCCTCCACTTAAGGGAGGTGATCAGGCCAGCCATTTCTTTCTTGTTCCCTCCCTCCATCCCACCCAGTGTCTCTCTGTCTCTGTCTCTGTCTCTGTCTTTGTCTCTCACTGTCTCTGTGTGTCTGTCTCTGTCTCTGTCATATTTATAACCCCCAGTGTTCAGCAGTGTCTGGCATAGTGGATGTTTAATAAATGTTTACTAACACCTACTATGCACAAGGCATACATAGTCTGTCTGTCTATTTGAATGAATTCTCCAGAGCAACTAAAATGAGTTCCTTCCTTCCCAACCTTCCTTAAAGCTGTCATTTCCCTGCTGTGGGTACCCCCTGCAGTAAGACAAATCACACTCCCTCTTTGCTTCCTTTCCATGAGTGACTTTCATCCATGCTTTGCCCCAAATCTTCAGTGCAGGAGCTTATTAGAGAAGTAAGCTCTTGTGGAGAAATTCTTATACAATTAATCAAATGTAACTAGAATAGAATGCTGACATGGAGAAAGGCTTTCAGGTTTGCAAGAGCTGGGGAGTGGATACCAAGCCAGCTTTGAAGCCAGGGGGACCTGAGTTCCAGTCCTGCCACTAACACAAACTGACTGTGTATCCCTGGATAAGTCACTTAACCTCTTAATGTTTCAGAGCAAGTGCTGATTTGCATTTAGGAGTTTCTTCACCCAGGGATTCTTTCCCCCAGTGAAACCATGGGCTTGGATCCCCAAAATAGGGTTTCCGAAGCCTTTTAAAGGCATTATCTCATTTGATTAGCCAGGTTCCTTCTTGAAACTTTCTATTAATTTGATCTCTGCGGTGAAAAGCCAATTATGGAAAATTGAGCATCCTGGACCAGGAATTCAATTCAGCAAGTATTTACGCAGTACCAGCTTTGTGCAAGTGCTGGGGACACAAAGGCAGAAATTTAAATGGTTCACATTCTACCGGGGAGAAACTATATGTGTGTGTGTGTGTGTACATGTATATTTTATTTTCATAATTTATGAGTTATTTGTATATAGGTGTGTATCTATCTATAATTTATAAATTATGTGTGTATACATGTGTGTATCTTTCTCTCTTTTTCTCTCTCTCTTCTCCTTCTTCCCTCCCTCTCTCCCTCCCTCCCTCTCTTCCTCTCTCCCTCTTCCTCTCTGAAGCTAGATTTGGAATCAAGTCTTCCTGATCCAAGCCCTGGTGCTCTACCTATTGCATCACCCAGGTGCCCAGAAGAATGTTTTTGTCCACTTGTGTCCAACTCTCCATGACTCTTTTGGGGGTTTTCTTTACAAAAGATACTGGAATAGTTTGCCATTTCCTTCTCTGGTCCCTTTTACAAATAAGGAAATTGAGGCAAACAAGGTTAAGTGATGTGCCAAGGCTCACACAGCTAGTAAATCTAAAGATAAATTTAAATTCAGGTCTTCTTGACTCCAGACCTGGCATTCTATCCACCTAGACTCAAATCTGACTTCAGATGCTTCTTGGCTGTGTGATCCTGGGCCAGTCACTTAGCCACAATTGCCTAGTCCTTACCACTCTTCTCCTGGAATCGATACTAAGGCAGAAGGTAAGGATTTTTTTTTAAAAAACAAAGGACAAATTGGAAATAATTGAGAGAAAGGGAGAGGGAGAGGGAGAGGGAGAGGGAGAGGGAGAGAGAGAGAGAGAGAGAGAGAGAGAGAGAGAGAGAGAGAGAGAGAGAGAGAGAGAGAGAGAGAGAGAGAGAGTGAGAGAGAGAAAGTGAGAAAGAGAGAGAGAGAGAGAGAAAGTGAGAGAGAAAGAGAGAGAGAGAGAGAGAGAGAGAGAGAGAGAGAGAGAGAGAGAGAGCAAGTATAGAGACTATATTAACAGAACAAAGGACCTGAGTGAGTACAATGGAGAGAGAGTTGACCACATTTGGGAACTGATTGGTTGTGGCAGGTGAGTTGGTCAGGAATGATTCTGAAATTACAGACCTGCACGACACTAGAACGATGATGGTGCCCTTCACAGAAAAAGGAAGGAAAACTGGCATAAAGAGATGAAGATATTCTTTCTTCAGAACTCTGGAGTGGCATAAGCCGGGCCCCTAGATCCAAGCTATTAGGGAGGCTCAGTCCAGCCCAATAACTTTCCCTTGCTGAGTGCTGAAATCTCAGGCAGCCAGTTTGCAAGGTGGTTTCCATTTTTTCCATCCTGTCAATTGAAATGAATGCTTCTTTGAAGTGGAATGCTTTTCCTTCCTTGATGGACAGCCCTTTTGTTAATGAATGTTAAATCATGTTTAACATTTGCTGGTATATAAAAGAATTCAAATTGTCTCTCTAAAAACAGAAAAACCAGACGTGAAAATTCAGACCTCCACCGTGTTAAACAAGAACGATTAAGCACAGCGCTTTGTTTAACTGTGCAGGGAACGAGCAAGCCATTTTCTGGGAGGCAAACCTGCTGGGTTAGTTCTCAGGAATCCTTAGAAACCTCCAGCAGAACTAACTATATTGCAGTGATGACGCCGGAGGAAGTAACAATGGTAGAAGGCAGCTGGGCTCAAGTGAATGGCAAAGGGCACCCTGATCTCAGAGCCGGAGCCCGGACACCCACTTGATCTCTTGGGGGAGGATGCCACAAGCTAGTGAAACGCACATGTGCTGTCAGTTGGGTTGGTTGTGTTTTGCCATAGGGCTTTTTTGCAAGGGAGGATGCTGCAATGGGGCGGCATATTGGCAGAGCCAATCCAATCGGAATTTGTTCAGTACCTACTATGTGCTGAGCATAGTACTAGGCAGTGGGGACACAGGCAGGAATAAAAGACTCCAGCAACTTATATTCGAATCTATGGGGAAGCATCATGGATACAGATGAGCAAAATCAAAATGTCTAAAAAGGGACTGCAAAGTCTTTAGTGGAGAATGCTAATAACTGAAGGGCTCATTCATGGCTATCGTTCAGGAAGTAAAACTCCCCTTGAAGGGAACTAGGGATTCTAAGAAGTAAAAGGGTAAGGAGGGAGAGCATTCCAAGCAGAGGGAACAGCTGCCTCTGGCTAAGCCCTGACTGATTATGGAGTGCTGGAGATAAATGGGGTGGGGAATTGCATCCTGAACCTTCTGTATTATCTCCCTGGACATCTTGCTTTAGAGAAGGCTATATTTAAATGGCCCTCCTCCAGCCCCTAGTCCCTAGCTCACTGGAACAGGATGGATTTCATCTAATAGATAGTTGCTAAGGGTTAATGATTGCATTCTGCCTATATTTCCTTCTCCTCTGTCAGTCCCCTTCCTAATTGGTGCATCTGCTGAGGAACCCAATAAGACGGCCCAGTGCTTAGTGGAGGGATGGGTGTCACATTTAGCTAATACAATTTCCTTTCTGTGGCCCAGCCAAGGGCTCACCCTGTGGTGCTGGCCTCATGACTCACCACCACCTTTCCTGATGAGGCACGGGCTCTCTGTGGCTGATGCTGGAAATCCGGGCCAGATTGCCTCTCCAGGGTGGGTGGCAGCAGGTGTTTGTCCCCCTTCTCTCTCCCATTCCTTCCTTGCCCAGCCTCCTCATCCCAGTTCCTGCTGGGCACACAGCAAAGTGATTATCCCCAAGAAATCCTATTTCAATACATATACGAATGTACATTTGCAATACACCTCAAAGGAATCACAGGAAGTATCTCGTTTTCCCCAAATGTCACTGCTAATTCAGCTGCCCACAAGAGTGTTGAGTCAGGGAGTACCAGGGGCTTCTCTGCCTTCCACGGCCAAATATTTGTGTCTCCTGCCTGACTCCATATGGTGAGATCCTAACACCTCATTGCACTCGGCAGAGAAGGAAACGAATTGTTAGTTACAGTCAAGGGCACCTCCTGAAGGGAGAAGTCTGAGGATGTGGGCTTTAGAGAAAGCTGTTCATTGTTAAAGGAGCAATTGAGCAAAGCTTGGGGGAAAATGCCCTAGAAAAATGAAAGAGAAACATCTCAGGCAGAGGAATGATTTGTAAGGGGTGGGAAAGAATCTTCTCTGCCTTGCAGAGTGCCTAGATGGAGCACTGACATGGAGGGGTGGAGGGAGGGAGAGCAATTGGCTGTCAAGAGGAAATGCTCATTGGGCAGCTGGGCAGCTCAGTGGCTCAGCCAGGCCTAGAGATGGGAGGTCCTGGGTTCAAATATGACCCCAGACACTTCCCAGCTGTGTGACCCTGGGCAAGTCACTTAACCCCAGTTGTCTAGCCCTTACCACTCTTCTGCCTTGGAGCCAATACACAGTATTGATTCCAAGATGGAAAGTGAGGGTTAAAAAAAAAGAAGAAGAAATGCTCAGGGTAAAGGCAAAAGGGGCCCCTCCTTCAGCAATAGCCTTCTGGGCTTGTTCTTTGTCTGGGTAAGATTTCCTCAAGGCTGGGTGTAGAGAGCTGGGCTCTTCTGGCCAGCCTGTGGCTATCCCTGGAACTTAAGCAAGCTGGAGAGTAAGCTCTTCATTTACCTTTGAGGAAGAGGGAGAGAGGAGAAGGGAAGGGAAGGGAAGCGAACAAGCATTTGTTAACTGCACCGTGCTTTGCAAAGAGTACCTCATTTGATCCTCACAACCATGCTGGAAGATAGGTGCTATTATTCACTATTCCCCTCCTCATTTTTTAATTGAGGAAACTGAGGCAGACAGAGGTTAAGTGACTTGCTCAGGGTTGTACAACTAGTAAGTTTTTGAGGCTGGATTTGAAATCAGATCTTCCTCACTCCAGGCTCAGTGCTATATTCTCTTTAACACCAGTAGGTTTTACCTTGTGACCAAAAAAAAAAAAAAGAGCAGTCCTAGTGTGAAGAATGACTGGATATTCTGTCTTATGGACTGGAATCAGGGAAGATTTAAATTAAATAAGACTCTTGGAAAAAAAAAGCTTTTGCTTTTGGGGTAGCTGGATAGCCCAGGGGATTGAGAGTCAGGCCTGGAGATGCTAGGTCCTAGTTTCAAATCTGGCCTCAGACACTTCCTAGCTATGTGACCTTAGGCAAGTCACTTGACCCCCATTGCCTAGCCCTTACCACTCTTCTGCCTTGGAACCAATACACAGTATTCCAAGACAGAAGGTGAGAGTTTAAAAATAAAACAAAACCTTTACTTTCCATCTTAGAATTAATACTGTATATTGGAAGAGTCCTAAGGGTTATGCAAAGGGGATTAAGTGACTTGCCCAGGGTCACACAGCTAGGGAGTAGAGTCTAGATTTGAACCCAGGACCTTCCATCTCTAGGTCTAGCTCTGATTCCACTGAGCCCCCTAAATAAAGGGATTACTGATAGGATAGAGCCTGGACTTGTACTTTTATTGATATGGGGAACTTCCAGATGAAAAAATTCCTATAGATGTACATGCAATTTATTAGCAAAGCTCTCTAGAGCACACTAAGGTTACGTGCGATTACTATTGTGCTATTATTATATTACAGCCAGTATGGGTTAGAGGTAGGACTTGAGCCCTCCCCGATCCTGAGACCAGCATTCTCTCTGGCACACCGCCATGCCTCTCCTTGCTACCATGAAGAACTTTTCAGCTCTTTACATTTTAGAATTTCAGAGGTCATCTAATCCAAGCCCCTCATTGTACAGAAGCTAGAAGGGTTTGGACGTCCCCAAAGCTGAAATGAGAGCCCCTGGGCTCTTGCCTTTTCCAGTCCAGCCCTCCCAAGATCACCAAAGGGAGAAGCAATAATTCAGAACTTCCAGTCTGGGACTCTTCCAGAGAGACTGTCGAGCTTTTAGAGAGGCGATTGGCTCAGAAAGTAAAGGGGAGACTCCATGGAGGGGCAGAGGAACTCTTCATTATTCCACATCAAGGGAAGTGTCAGCTGAGCTACATCTTTACTCTTCTCTGGGCTCCATTCCTGACTCTCTCATGATGCCCACAGCATCCTTTGCACTCAGGAAACAAACCCTGCCTCTGTAGTCCCCTCCTCTGGACAGCTACTCTCTCTCTTTGGTCCCTTCCTCCCAGAACCTCCATCTTAAAGAAAGTGCCCAGGGCAGCCATGTTTTCATCCTTTTTCCAGACTCCATTCATAATTAGCTGACTTTCTGCATGGCTCCACCTGGGTACTTCCCCCCCCCTGCCACGTGTCCCAACTTTTCAGCTTTCTTTTACATGTTCTTGCCTTCCCACTTTAGAATAAAGATCCCTTGAAGGAACAGATTGTTTTTGCTTCTCCTTGTGCATATTTGTACTCCCAACTATTAGCACCATGCCTGGCACATGGTAAATGCTCACCAAAGACTTCTTCATGGAACTTTGACATTCTGCAGATTTTCACAGTGCCTCCTTGTTCGAAGAGATGGCATCCCATATTTAGATGCTAAGTTTGGCACCTGGTCCAATACAATGTCCAAAGAAACCATCCTCTTCGTCTCAAGGTGACTTGTAGAAAGCAGAGATGTGGGTCACAGAATCCTAGTTGGAAGGGGCCTACATCATCTGCAATGAGTGGGCATTTAGAGACATCCAGGTAGTTCAGTGGATAGAGAGCCCGGCCTAGAGATGAGAGGTCCTGGGTTCAAATCTAGCCTCAGATGCTTCCTAGCTATGAGACCCTGGACAAGTCACTTAACTCCATTGCCTAGCCCATACTGCTCTTCTGCCTTGGAACTAATACTTAGTATTGTTTCAACAAGGGAAGGTAAAGGGTTTTTTTTTTTAATAAACCCTTACCTTCCATCTTGGAGTCAATACTGTGTATTGGCTCCAAGGCAGAAGAGTGGTAAGGGCTAGACAACTGGGGTTAAGCGACTTGCCCAGGGTCACACAGCTGGGAAGTATCTGAATCCAGATTTGAACCCAGGACCTCCCATCTCTAGGCCTGACTCTCAATCCACTGAGCTACCCACTAAAGGTTTTTTTTTTTTTAAAGAAAAAGGTGGAATTATGATAGAGTGGATGAAGGGAAGTAACATGTAACAAGACTGGAGAGGTAGGTTGGAGGCAAGTTTATTGTTGTTCAGTTGAACCAGAGCTATTCCTGTGGTTTCTTGTCAAGAACACCAAAATGGCTTTGCCATTTCTTGCTCCAGTGGACCCAGTGAATCCTTTTGTCAGGTAATCAGAGGTTAAGTGACTTGCTCAGGGTCACACAATTAGGAAGAATCTGAGGCTAGATTTGAACTCAGGTCTTTCTGACTCCAGGTCCAGGGCATCAAACACTGAGCCACAGCTGCCTGGCGGCAAGTTATGAAGGACGTTAAGTGACAGAGGAAGGTATATTTATTTAATAAAGAAGGTTTTCACAGACTTATCAGAGGTAACAGGAAGACACTGAAGTTGACTGATTGGTAGAAGTGGGGAAGCTATGACATGGTCAAATTTTTGCTTTGGTAGCTGTATGAAGGATTGGATTGGAGGAGGGAGAGACTGGTGACAGAGAGGTCAGGAAGCTGTTGAAGGTTCAGGTAAGAGGGCCTGAAATAAGACAGTGGCTGTGTGAGTAGAGAGAAGGGAATGAATTTAGAGATGTAGGGGAGGTGGACAGGCCAGGACTCGGGAAATGTTCTGATATGATGAGTGGGTGTCTGTGAGGAGTCAAAGATGATGTCAAGGCTGAAAGCTGGATGACTAAAAGGACACTTGGCAGTAATAGGAACACTGGGAAAAGGGAAGGGTTGGGAAGTGCCTTGTTTGGGGCATATTAATGGAGTTTGAATTACCTACAAAACATCCAATTTGAAATGTCCAACAGGAAGTTGGGGCCTTGGGACTGGAGTTCAGGAAAGACTAGGGTTGGCACCCACATCTTTGCTTAGATGATAATTAGCCTGCCAAATTAATTTAAACTGCACAGAGAAGATAATTAACTACTAAATTAATTTACCCCAATCTTATGTCTTCCTTCAGTTTTTTATTTTTGTATAAAACCCTTAACCTTCTCTGCCAGGTCCAAAGCAAAAGAGTGGTAAGGGTTAGGCAACTGGGGTTAAATGACTTGCCCAGAGTCACACAGTTAGGAAGTGTCTAAAGCCAGATTTAAACCCAGGATTTGCAGTCTCTAGGTCCTGTTCTCTATCCACTGAACCACTCAGCTGCCCCTCTTTTTCCAATTTTATTTTGATCATTTTCATAGGAAATAAACTCACTTTCTTTGTCTAGAGGAGCCCAGAAGCTTCTTCTTGGGAGACCCTGGCAGAGGACTTTGGCGAAAGGGTTGGTCGGACAGTGGAAAGGATTGGATTTGGAGTCAGAAAACCTGAGTGGGAATCCTAGGGCTGCCACTTTCTACCTGAAGGATATTGAGCAAAACAATTAATCTCTCTGGGGCTCAATTTCCTCACCTGTGAAATGGTGCAGGATTTGAATTCGCTGCCCTCTAAGGTCCCTTCCAGCTTTAGAGGGTGTAGCCCACAGCCCACTGGCCTTTCCTTGGCTGTCACTTTCAAAGGGCTTAAAAAGAAATGAAATTGAGGAACTTTCGTTCCTGGGCTTCATTGGGGCTGGGGGTGTGAGGTAGTTGCTGTTTTAATCAAATCTCATGTTTCAGCCTCTTTACCTCTGATTGATTATATAAGGCTCTGCAGATTGGTGATGCTGAGACTGTTGCTTCTTGGTTTCCAAGAGACTCATCCATCACCACAGCCCGAGGGTGTGAAGATATATACAGTATTGGGGCCACATTCGCTCTCTTTCTCTTTCTGACCCCCCGTTTGCAGACAGGCTTCTCGCGGGAAATAGCCCAAATAGAAAAGGCATCCCCTAATAGTCCTGCTCTGCTCCATCGAAAGGGAAGCCTCTAGCATGGGGGTGGGGCTGGGGGGAAGCAGCGAGGACTTGTGTCTCTGCCCAGGAACACGAGCGTCGAGAATGCTCGGCTGCTCTAAGTTTAAACCAGGAGAGCAGCCTCCAGCCTCTACGCTGCCGCTTATTCTGGGCGCCTGCCTGGTGCTCAGCTCCCAGGCAACTAGAGGCTAACGCACCTGCCCGGGCGGGCGCCTCAGGAAGGCTCTGCTGCTCGGTAGCTTCTTGTCACTGAAAGTGAAGGAGGCCAGTTCCTCCCCTCCCCTCCTTCCGCCCTGCAGCCAAAGCTGAAGCGAGGGATTCTCCAATTCCCCCCACCCCCCTTCTCCAGTACGGACACAGCCCTCCCCGCGTCCAGGTGAGCTCAGTCTTCAGCGAGCCCCGCTGCCCAGGGCCCCCAAGCCTGCACCGGGACGTCGGCCCCACGTGCGAGGCGAAGAAAGGACGTGGAAAGGGGAAGGAGAGAAAGGAGTTGGGTCCGAAACCAGGTGAGTCCGAACTTGCTAGGGGAGCCAGCCCCGAGGCCACTTATGGGCTTGAAAGAATCCTGGAAGGAGCTCAGAACCGTGTCCTCCCTGGGGCGGGGATGGGGCAAGGAGTTGAGCCTTTCACACTTTGGTTCCGTTGGCTCGGACCAGATCCCCAGCCCGCCCAGGAAAAGGAGTCTCGGGACCGCTAACTGGGGGCTGAGAGCTAAGAAGGACGGCGGGGGCTGGGCGGGGCAGGGCTGGTTGCGCCCTTGCCCTTGGAGCCAAGGAGACAGGCACGTGGGGCAGCGCGAGGCGGGCAAGGGGGCGGGTCGGCAGGCCCCGTCTCCCCTCCTCTCTTTCCCTCCCTCCTAACTGCCGCTTTCCGCCCCCAGAGCTCACTTTGCTCGCAGTCATGGGCTCGGCTCACCTGCCGCCTCCGAGCGTGCCGCCCCTGCTCACAGCCGCCTAACTTCGGCAGCCAGCGAGATGGAGGCGCTCGCCTGGCTCCTGCCCCCGCTCGTCCTGCTGTGCGCCCAGCAGCACAGATGCACCAGGTAAGCGCGCCAGGTGCGGACTCTGTCCCTCTCCCTCTCTGACTGCGGATGCGGGTGCGGATTGGGGGACCCTGGCGCCTTCCAAAGCTCGGAGTGAAGACCAGAGCTGGGGCGAGGAGGGGGAGTAGGTCAGGGCTCTTCAACGTGCTCCCCTTGGTTCCTTCGCCTTGGGGCTGTGTGGGAAGGCGCCTCCAAAAGACCAGACCCGAGTCGTCCAACCTGTCCCCCGGCCCCAGTGCAGAGATCCTTCCGAGGGGATGGGGACGTTGTCTTTCCCTATTTTCCCCACCCTTCCCACCCCCGACGGCCTTAGCAGCCTGGATCCCTGGCTTGACCCTGATAGGTCCGCTTAGGTGCGGAGGGTGCCCTGGAGCTCTAGACCGGGGCTGCGCTCCGAGAGAGGCAGCAGCACCTCCATCCAGGAGCCTGAGGAAAAGTCTACCGACATCCTCCCTTCAGGGTGCTGTCCACGACTCTCGGTTCTGAACCAGGGTTTGCCGAGACTGCCTGGGCGACAGCTGGGAAAAGATGTAGGGGGGCGGCCTTGTTTCTCTATAACAAGCTCATACTTCCAAAGGCCCACGTCTCCTCCCTTGCTTCTGGGTTGGCTTAACCGTGGGAGCCCGAGCCTGGGAACTTTCCAGCGTTCACATCCCTTAGAAACTTCTGGGCTCCCTGACCCCATCCACGAGAAAGCAGAGCCGGGAAGAAGATTCCCTGTCCACTAAGGGCAGAACTAAAATAAACGAGCTTCCTTGCGGCCAAGAGGATCTGGGTTAGAAGCATGGCAGAATTTTCTCTCCCCTGTAAGGCTGTGCTAGGCTGAAGTGATGGAGAGGCTGGGAGGAATCCCCCTTTCCAGAATCCTTTAAAAAGAGGGTGATCGCTGGACTGCTCAGGAGAAGAGGAAATCATGGAGAAGTGACTTCTTAGGTGCCCCCTTTAGCAAGAAAAGGCATCTATGGTGGAACTGGGATAAGCGACTTTTCTGGTGTGGGTTTCTGTGGCAGGATGAGAGCAGCACCTGGGGAGTGCTAGGAAGCCCCTTGTCTAGCTTTAGGACTGATTTGTGGGAGACCCAGAGGAAGAGAGGACAGCAGGGACCGCTCAAGTGGCAGCTTCCTGCCTCAGCACTATTTTTGATTCCTGAGGCTGGTTAATTGGGCATCGTGCTTTCCTGGCAGATCTTTTCTTGAAGCATGAGAATAGCCTGGCCTGTACTCTGAAATCCTGGGCCCCTCCACTGAGTCACCTCACCTCCCAGCCAAACCACTGGACACAATGACCAAGACCATATATCTTTTAAAGTTCAAATTTAAGAAACATTTTCTGAATACTGACTACTGTGGGAATAAGATGTTGATGAGAAAGGGATCAGAGAGGGACAGCGAGGCAGGGTTGGGGGACTTATAAAATAGGTGAGAAATGCCAGGTCAAAAAAAAAATATGGATCATTCTACACTTTCTTCCTTTTTTTAAACCCTTACCTTCGGTCTTGGAATCAATACAGTGTATTGGTTCCAAGGCAGAAGAGCAGCAAGGGCTAGGCAATGGGGGTTAAGTGACTTGCCCAGGATCACACAACTAGGAAGTGTCTGAGTCCAGATTTGAACCCAGGACCTCAAATCTCTAGGAGTCTTTAGGGCTGGCTTTTGATCCCCACTTTCACTTTCATGATGGTCAATTCCTTTCTCTTGAAAGTAGATCTGATAGGGTACATTTTAGAAAGTTAAAAAAATCCAAAGTGACTAAAAAAGATAATTCTGTGCCTGTGTGTGGTCACAGCCAGTGTGAGAGAGACAGAGACTGAAGAAAGAGGGAAACACAGAGCTATAGAGGCAGAGAGCAAGAAAAGAGAGGCAGACACAGGCAGATGGAAAGACAGCATGGGGCAATAGAAAGAATAAAGGACCAGGGGCCAGGGGTCTTGGGCATCTAGCTGTGTGACCTTGGGTAGGTCACTTCTCTCTGAATCTCAGTTTCACATCTATAAAATGAAGAGGTGGATTACATTTGCTCTGAGGTCCCTTTTATCACTGAACATCTAAAATAAGAGCAAATGGTGTCACTGTTGATTATTTAAAAGCTATTGCTTAGAGCAGGGAAGAGGTTCTAAACTCTGGAGAGTCAGAAAGGTATTATTGTACATGGAGCACTGAATGTGGCAGCAGGAAGACTTGTGTTTAGATTCAACATTGGACATTTATTAAGCCCCTCCTTTCTTTGCCAGTCCCTTAATTGCCAGGAGCCTCAGTTTCCTCATCTGTACAGTGGGAATATGACACCAACCTCCTAGGGTTGTTATGAGGATTAAATGAAATAATATTCATAAAGAGCTTTATAAACCTTAAAGTTCTGTGGAAATGTGAGCTATTACTATTACTATCCTTCTTCTGCTGCTGCAGACCTAAAGGTAGATAATTTCCATACAGTTACATGCTCCCCATGCCTCCAGAATCTTTTCTGTAAAGAGCTTGCTGCATTTTTACCCACACCAATTAACCTTTCTTTCCTGCCTCTCTCCCTCCTATCCTCATCATCTCAATTTAACAGAAAGGAGCAGAGAATAGGGGCTCAGCCATAATTGTATGTATTGAGAGCCTAGGAGACTGCTACCAGGGTGTCTGAGAAAGAAAAGTGAAAGGCCCCGCCCTAGGCATGTGGGAGAAGGTTCTAGCATCCCTTACTCCTATTCCTATTAATAGGAGTCATGCTGGTATCATCCCTAAGCCGAGGGGCTCCTGACTGTACAACTCACTTCTGAATTAGCATCTCGCTCCCCGATTAAAAATCAGAACATTCTTTCTTTAGTTGGAAAGCCATAGTTTTAAAACAATCCTAGTCAAAGCATATATAATTAGTTCCCAGGGACAGTAGAGACAGGGCTCAAGCTTCTGCTCTGAGTTTTAGAATTCATGTCAATTCAACTCAATTTCATGTGCATTTAATGAGCCTCTCCTATGTGCTGGTATCATGCTTAATGGGATCACTGAGTGGGTAGCATAGGAGCTGAGACCTCTCTGTTGCTCAGAGGTGTTCCTTCATTGTCCAAGGAAGGAAGGGCATTTATTATTGAACACCTACTATGTGCCAGACACGGTGCCAAGTGCTTTACAAATGTCTCATTTGAACCTCACAGTAGCCTAGGAAGTAATTGCTGTTATTAGCATCACTCTACAGATGAGGAAGTTGAGGAAAAGGGAGGTTAAGTAAATCACTCAGAGTCAGAGCTGACTGAGGCTGGATTTGAACTCAGGTCTTCTTGCCTCTAGACCAGTGCTCTATTTACTATGCCAGCAAACTGCTTCTAGTGTTAATAAATGACCATTTATTATGGCTTGCTGTATACCAGACACTGTGTTAGGTACTGGGGATTTGGAAACAAAAAGTGTCAGTCTCTGTTCTCAAGGAATTTATATTCTAGGATATGTGTGTGTGGAAGAAGGATATATATGCA
The DNA here is from genome assembly GCF_027887165.1 of Monodelphis domestica. Taxonomy (NCBI): domain Eukaryota; kingdom Metazoa; phylum Chordata; class Mammalia; order Didelphimorphia; family Didelphidae; genus Monodelphis; species Monodelphis domestica. The sequence continues at coordinate 413,830,444 of NC_077230.1, read as the reverse complement.
GATAAGTAAATATATAATGTTGTTGTCCACTTATTTCAGTCATGTTCAACTCTTTGTTCCCTTACTTAGGGTTTTCTTGGCAAAGATACTGGAGTGGTTTGCCATTTCCTTCTCCAGCTCATTTTATAGATAAGGAAACTGAGGTAGAGAGAGTAAAGTGATTTGCCTGGGGTCGCTTGTCTAACTCTTTGTGTCCCCATTGGGGGTTTTCTTGGCAAAGATACTGGAGTGGTTTGCCACTTCCTTCTCCAGCTCATTTTATAGATAAGGAAACTGAGGTAGAGAGAGTAAAGTGATTTGCCTGGGGTCGCTTGTCTAACTCTTTGTGTCCCCATTGGGGGTTTTCTTGGCAAAGATACTGGAGTGGTTTGCCACTTCCTTCTCCAGCTCATTTTACAGATAAGGAAACTGAGGTAGAGAGAGTAAAGTGATTTGCCTGGGGTCGCTTGTCTAACTCTTTGTGTCCCCATTGGGGGTTTTCTTGGCAAAGATACTGGAGTGGTTTGCCACTTCCTTCTCCAGCTCATTTTACAGATAAGGAAATGGAGAAAAATAGAATGAAGTGACTTGCCCTGGATTCCATAGCTAGTAAGAGTGAGGCCAGATTTAAGCTCAGAAGATGTGTCTTTGTGACTCCAGGTCTGGCACTCTATTCACCATGCCACTTAGTTGCCCCCCAATACAAAATATATGCAAAGTAAATGAGAGGTCATTTGAGATAGTACTAGGGGGTATTGCACACAGTAGGACCTGCCTTCCAAAATACCCTCCTCCTGATTTCTGCCTTGGTTAAAGACTTCCTATTGCCTCTTATCTCAATTCTGCCCCTCTCAGCCTCAGGCTAGTGGAGGGAGGCATTTATTCAATGAGATCGGACTCTCATTACCCATAGTGCTTTCACTTGGTCCAAAATCTTGGCCCTACATTTATTCAATAAGCATCTATTGATTAAGTGTCTACTATATGTCAGATGAGAGGCAGTGTAGCATAGTGGATAGAAGGGAAAAGATGAGGGTTCGGTTCCTATTTTTGACATAGATCAGCTATGAGATCATGGGCTAATCACTTCATCTTTCAGAAAAACTTTCTAAAATTAGAAGTTACAAAGAAGTTGTTGATCTGTATTCCTCTCAAATGGAGGAAAGGAGTTTCCATGCAGATGGTTCAATATGTTGTTGAAGTCCAAGATTTAAGCAAAAAGAAAATATACCAAGGGGTAACCAGGTGACTCAGTGGATAGAGGGCAGACCTCAGTTTGGGAGGACCTTAGTTCAAATCTGGCCTCTGACACTTCCTACGTATGTGACCCTGGGCAAGTCATTTAAGCCCAATTGCCCAGCCCTTGTTATTCTTCTGTCTTAGAACTGGTTCTAAGGCAGAAAGTAAGAGACTGAAAAAAAGAAAAAGGAAAAAGAAAACATGCCAGATATTGGGCCAGATAAAAAATGAAGCAGTCATTGTCCTTGAGGAGCTTACAACTTTCTGGGGGAAGCACAAGTCTATTGATAAGTGTTGCAGGGGTCACCCATCACTCATAATCCTTATTTAAACCATCTAACAATCCATATGATAGGATTCCTGTGGTAGGGTAGTTCACACATAACAATGAATGTGGAGAAGAAAAGAAGGGACTAAAGGAGAGGAGAGGTGAGGAATCCAGGCACATCCTCTTTCATGTTTCCTAGAGAAAGAATACACTCTGAAGTCTGGTCTTCATTCATCTCACCAATGAAAACAGGGGAAATTGATGAAAGCAAATGATAAATCTCCTTGTTTTTATTCCTCTGCCCATCACCTTGGGTTAGCTAAGGACTTTTATGGCAGTGAGATATTCCTGCATTGGTAACTTCCTAGGCAAGAAATCATTATTGGCCACTATCCTGTTTCACACTAGGTGGTGAGTAGGTCTTTCTGCCTTTCCAGACTACACCGCTCCCCACTCTCTTCTGGTAAGGCTAGGAGCAAGCCCAAAGCAGGATCCTCAATCACTAATAAGTTTTGTATAACACTAGAATGAATAGTGACAAAATTAACACAGGGGAAAGGGGGAACAAATATGTGTATATGTGTGCATGTGTGTGTGTGTGTGTGTGTGTGTGTGTGTGTGTTGACTGGGTGCAACCAGCTACTGAAGGAATGGGGGCTTTCCTATAATTCCTTTTGATCACAGAGAAGAAGAGAATCCCAAACTCCAAAGGAAAAAGGCAATCCAGGGTAACTCCCTTGTCCTTGCTATGGGAGGAACAATTCATCTCTTTCAGCAACAAGGATCATCTCAGCCAATCTGATCCTCTAGGTTCACCCCTGTATCTCACCCCATTCTCAACTGCATCATTAGCCTCTTGTTTCAGAGTCTTTGGAGAGAGATGAGCAGGGAAGCATAAATCAGATGCTAAGTGCTTGACTGGAAAAGCAGATGTGGCCTCAAGATGGAGGCGATTCCTCCTCCCACTGTTAGGTCTTGGATTCCTCCTTCTATTGAGAATTTTAGTGAACTGTCCAGGGTACTGCTTTGTTCATGACTTCACTGGCCAAATGGGCTGCTCACCCTGGTTATTTGGGTGCCAGGTTGGATTCTGAATCAGGGTTATGTAAACAAATAAAAAATATACACAAAATCTATATCAAGAAATGTCATGCTTTCTGGAGGAGAGAGGA
>NC_077230.1:413800286-413820286 GCF_027887165.1 Monodelphis domestica | reverse complement strand
TGCTGAGCCCCTTGTCTCTCCCGCTTCCTCTCCATCTCCGTTAATTAGGATACAGACTCTTTGCACTCTGCCTCATCTGTTTGTTCTGGTCCACCCCACGGCACAGCTGTGCACAGCTGGAATGGTGGGTTCTGGGACCTTCCACTCTCTTACTTGAAAAGTGACATCCGTGGGTGGAACAAAAGCAGCTTCCTCAGGCAGTATTTGGGGACCTTATGAATTAGCAAATACCAGAAAGTCTGCTTTTTTTAGAGATTATTTTAAATCATTTCATTTCTGTTTTCAAGCTTCCTGGTCTTGCCTTTGTGGCGACTGAGTGCTCCTTCGGAAAATGGGTCTGGGCCACCCCAAAGGGGTAGAGGTGGGCTTTGTGGGAATGAAGTATTGGGCCCAGCGAGTAAGGACACAGAAAAGGACCTGCTGCTTCAGTGAGGAAACCATTCCCCTCCCTTCTTGTTCAGCCTCATAAAGGGGGGTTCAGTTAGAAAAATCAGATCATAGAGGCCTTGAATAGTCATCGAAAGAACTGGTATTTTGTAGGCAATAGAAAGCTATTGAAGCTTCTTAAGCAGGGGAGTGACCCAATCAAAGGAGTGTTTTTGTTCTTGTTCTCTAAACTTTTACCTTCCTCCTTAGAATCAATACTGTGTATTGGTGCCAAAGCAGAAGAGTGTTAAGGGCTAGGCAGTGGGGTTTGTGACTTGCCCAGGGTTGCCCAGCTAGGAAGTGTCTCAGGCAAGATTTGAACCCAGGACCTCCCATTTCTTGGCCTGTCTCTTAGTACACTGAGTCACCCAACTGCCCTCTAAAGGAGTGTTTTTAAAAAGATTAATCTGGTGGGGATATGATTGGGGATGTAGATGCTAAACCATCACTCTAGTGCAAATATCAATAATATGGAAATAGGTCTTGATCAATGACACATGTAAACCCCAGTGGTTTTTAGCACATTGGCTGTGGGAGGGGGTGGGAGGATGGGGAGGGAAAGAACATGAATCATGGAACCATGGAAAAATATTCTAAATTAATTAATTAAATAAATAAACTTAAAAAAAAGATTAATCTGGGCAGGATGGATTGGAAGAAATAATCATGCAGATTTTCCTTTTTTCTCCCTCTCTCCCTTCCATCCCTATCGACCTCTCTCATTTTATAGATGAAAAACCCAAGGTCTGGATAAGTTAAGTCACTTTTTGCTGGTAGTACCCACAGAGGGACTAAGCATCAAAGGTGGGATTTGAACCCAAATTCTTTGGCATTTTTTACCACACTCACCCTGCATTCCACCACAAGGATGATGAGATAATCCCCAAATTCTAATTCTAGCTCACCATAAATGGGCTGTCACTGCTACCTATATTGCCAGTAGGAAGAAAGAAATCAGAGAGAAAGCTAAGGAGACCTGGATTCTAATCCTTGCTTGATCACCCCGGACTGACTGTGGTTGATCTTGTTTCTCATTGTGAACAAATTAATTGGTTTATCATTCTGGTTTATGTCTCTTTTGAGTATGGTCGGTGACAGTGTAAGGAATGTGGAATTAAAGTCTCCGGGTCTGGGTTTGAATCATTTCTACAATCTCTCTAAAATCCAATTTCTTCATCTATAAAATGAAGGGGTTGACCCAGTGACCTCAGCTTAGTCTGTTGTAACCTGAGCTCCCTGGGTATGTTCACTGAATGCAATTTCAGAATCTGCAAAGCCAAGGTCCAACCCTTGGACCCATGGTACCCCTGCCATAGGACAGACACATGGCAGCACTAAGGCTGAGATTCCAGCTTCATTCTCCTACTTATCTTCATTGTAATCTCTGATTCAAGCATGACAATCTCATATTTCTTTCATTCCTCCACCTCAAACTTCCCCTTCTTATTTTTAGAGAACTACAATGGGGAAAAAACCACAGGATCCGGGTTCAAATCTCACCTTTGATGTTTGCTACCTGTGTGGCCAGGGACAAGTAATGTAACCTGTCTAGCACTTAGTTTTTTCTTCTGTAAAAATGAGAGGTTAGACTAGATAGCCTCTATTGTCCTTTTCAACTCTAAATCAATGACAAGAAGTCAATAAACATTTATTAGGTACCTATTATATTTCAGGCACTGTGCCAACCTTTATAGATGCAAACAAGAAAAAAGGCAAAAGTCAATTCCTGCCATCAAGGAGCTCACAGTGTAATGGGGGAGACAACATGCAAACATTTATGTGCAAATGATATATACATGATAAATTGGAGACAACCAACAGAGGGAAGGCAATGGCTTTAAAGGGGACTGGGAGAGGCTTCCTTTAGAAGGAAGGATTTTAGCTGACTTGAAAAGAGCCAAGAGGCAGAGATAAGTAGGGAGAGCAGTCAGGAGACAGAGTCTTGGGAAAGAAAGAGTAGGAAGACCCCTGTTCCATCGTGTATTTAGGGAATAAGATAGAAAGGAGTCCAGTTATGAAGGGTTTTGAAGTCAAGCTGAAAATTGTATATATTTGATTTGGGAGGTAGTAGGGATCTACTAGAGTTTATTGAGTGGGAGTATGTGAGTGACATGATCAGATCTGAGCTTTAGGGGAAAAAATCTCTTTGGTGGCTGAATGGAGGATGTATTGGAGTGAGAAGAGACCTGAAGCAGCCAGAACCAACTCCACCCTGCAACCTAGCAGCTATTGTAATAGTCCAAGTGTGAAGTGATGAGGAGCTGCACCAGGGTGACAATCTCAGAAGAGAGAAAAGGAAATATTGGAAAGAGGAGGAGGAAGAAGAGAAGAAGAAGAAGAAGAAGAAGAAGAAGAAGAAGAAGAAGAAGAAGAAGAAGAAGAAGAAGAAGAAGAAGAAGAAGAAGAAGAAGAAGAAGAAGAAGAAGAAGAAGAAGAAGAAGAAGAAGAAGAAGAAGAAGAAGAAGAAGAAGAAGAAGAAGAAGAAGAAGAAGAAGAAGAAGAAGGAGAAGAAGAAGAAGAAGGAGAAGAAGAAGAAGAAGGAGAAGGAGAAGGAGAAGGAGAAGGAGAAGGAGAAGGAGAAGGACAAGGAGAAGGACAAGGAGAAGGACAAGGAGAAGAAGGAGAAGGAGAAGAAGGAGAAGGAGAAGAAGAAGAGGAGGAGGAGGAGGAGAAGAAGAAGCAGCAGCAGCAGCAGCTAATATTTACATAGTACTTACTATGTATCAGGAACTGTGCTGAACACTTCACAATTATCTCATTTGATTCTCACAACAACCTTCTGGGAAGAAGGTGCAATTATTATCCCCATTTTACAGATAAGGAAACTGAGGCAAACAAAGGTTAAATGACTTGCCTGATATCACACAGCTAGTAAGTGTCTGAGGTTGGATGTGAACTCAGTTTTTCTGGATTCCAGAGCCAGAGCTTTGGCTGCCTCCCAAAAGTAGAAATGATGAGATTCTACATTTAGGATCCTATTTACATCTGAGCTCAAATCTCTCTGGTGCTTTCTGCTTGGCAAGGCATGTGACCTGTTTGGTCCTCAGTTGCCCCACCTGTCAAATAAGAGAGGTTGGACTAGATGGCTTATCCCAGCTCTAAAATGACCTTTTGGTCCTCTGGTACCACATAGGTAAGTGATGGAACCATGGGGTTTTGAAAAGACTGGGAAGCAGAACCTGGCATCCAGTATATACTTTCAAGGTCATGGGCATGGCATGAGTGATTTCTGTATTTGATTTCCAGCTTCAGAGATCCATGTGGGTTATTTCCTGTGACCCTGTCAGGGAAGAACCCAGAGAAATGCCATGCCCATGGCATGGAATGGCCGATGGAGGAATGGCAGAAAGGGATCATTGGCCATACAATGAGTGTGTATCCAGGGAACTCTCCATCAACACTCTGCCCACAGTTGGCAGAGAACCAAATAGCAAAACCATATCACAGTCCCAGGCAGAAAGAAGAGCCATGAGGACAGAGGGTGTATGTGTAGGGGAGTTTGGTGAGCAGGAAGAGACAGGGGTAAAAGAGTCTAGTTTTCAGTTGGGGGGGGGGGTAGGAGCTCCTTGCATAAAGTGCTTGTATATTACCCTTCCTGCAACTTTGGTTAGGCTAGTTGAACATTTAAACCAGCAGCCCTCTGCCAACTCTTTTCTCTGTACTCCACCATGATGGGGGGGGGGGAGAGGAGGATCTCTAAGTCCTTCTTCTTCATCATAAATGATCATAGTATTTTCTGAGTTCAAGAGACCTTATGAGCCTCAATATTCTGGTGGTATCATAGACAAGCCACTGGACTTGACAGCAGAAAGCCATTAGGCTTGAATCTTGCACACTTACAAATGATTGACCCTGAGTATCAGTTTCCTCATCTATAAAATGGGGGTAAGAGGGCAGCTGGGTGACTCAGTGAATTGAGAGCCAGTCCTAGAGAAGGGTGGTCCTGGATTCAAGGTGGTCCTTCCTAGCTGTGTGACCCTGGGCAAGTCACTTTACCCTCATTGTCTAGCCCTTATCACTCCTCCACCTTGGAACCAATAAATACACAGTATTGATTCTAAGACAGAAGGCAAAGGTTTTAATAAATGAATGAATAGACAGACAGACAGACAGACAGACAGACAGACAGATAGATAGATAGATAGATAGATAGATAGATAGATAGATAGATGTGATTGATAGATAAAACAGGGGTAATAATAATAGCATCCACCTTCCTGGGTTGTTGTGAGGATCAAATGAGATGATAATTGTAAAAGGCTTAGCAAAGTGCCTGATACATAAGAAGTGCTATATAAATGTTAGATTTTTTAAAAAAATGCAAGAATTGGACTAGACTAGATGTCCTTTGAGCTGTCCTTGGCTGATGGAGGTGATTTGGCTTGATGATTTTGGAAGACCTTTCCTGCTTTGTCCCTCTGAGTCCTTGAATCTATGAAAAGAACGGGGATATTTTTTTTTTGTCTTGTACCTACAGCTGGGAGACTGTGTTCCAGTTGGGGACTATTTGGGGGAAAGGCAGCTGTAAAGATGCTGTCTCAGTCCCTCTGGTTTATTTCCTATTTTCCAAGTGCCTTACTGGCCCCCCAGAGGGATGGGGCAGGGTGGGAGGAGAAAACTGGGTATGTTTAGCCTGGAGAAGAAAAGACTCAGGGGGCATGTGATGGAATTTCTGTCCTGCAAGATTCTGAAAGGTTGTCACATGGAAAAGGGATTATATTTGTTCAGCTCAGCCCCAGGGGAAAGAACCAGTAACAATGAATGGAAGCTTCAGAGAGACGAATTTAGGCTTGTATTCAGGAAAGATTTCCTGAATTAGAACTTTACTAACGTGGAATGGACTTATCCTCCCTCCCTCCCCTCACTGGAGGGTCTTTAAGACAAAGCTGGATGATCTCTTATCAGGGATATGATTAGAGCAGCAACTAGGTGACTCAGTGGATAAAGTGCCAGGTCTGGAGTCAGGAGAACTTGGATTCAAATCTGGCCCCAGATACTTCTTAGCTGGGTGACCTTGAGCAAGTCCCTTCACCCCCACTGTCTAGCCCTTTCTACTCTGCTGCCTTTGAATCTATATTTGTATTGATTCTAAGACAGAAGGTAACAGTTTAAAAAAAAAAAGAATACCATAGAGTGATTATTTTTTTTTTGGTGGGGTGGAGTGATGGAGGTTATAGTTGGACTGACTGCTGGGATTTCAATTCTGAGATTTTGTGATTCTTTTTAAATGTTTCTAGAATTGATGGGGTGAGGGAGAAGTGGGAATAGATAATAGAGAGCCCCAATAGATTCTTGAATAAGTGAATACTTTGATTGAAGTGGGTTTTAAAAAAACACCTTAGAGACTCTAAATGAACACCCTAATGCAAATACCAACAACATGGAAATGGGTTCGAATCAAGGACACATGTGATACCCAGTGGAATCTTGCGTCGGCCATGGGAGGGGTGGTGGGAGGGAGGGGAGGAAAAGAAAATGATCTTTGTTTCCAAGGAATGTTTGAAAATGACCAAATAAAATAATGTTTAAAAGGAAAAAATTAAAGAAAAGACCACCTTATCTCCTGCTTTAGAAGCTATATTATTGTATTGGTTCTAAGGCAGAAGAGTGGCTAGGCAATGGGGGCTAAGTGGCTCACCCAGGGTCACATAGTTAGGAAGCACCTGAGGTCAGATTTGAACTCTGAACCTCCCATCTCTGGACCTGGCTCTCAACCCACTGAGTTACCCAGCTGCGCCCTGAAGTGAATTTTTAAAGAAACATAAATCTTTCTGTGAATGTGAGAACATTTGCATCCTTTGCTAAGAAAGCAAGCCCAGCACTGTCTTCCAACACGCCCAATAATGTCCTTTGCAGTAACTTCTACCCATTCTTGAATTTCCTTTTCTCTCTCTCCAGAGCAATGAATGACATTGGAGATTATATAGGCTCTAATGTGGAAATATCTTGGCTCCCCAATCTGGATGATCTGATGGAAGGCTATGCCCGGAATTTCAGACCTGGAATTGGAGGTAATACAGGGACACCCATGGATGGGCTGGGAAAGGGAAGGAAGGATTCTCTGCCCTGAGCAAACTCATATGCAGTCCCCGTGGTAAACAATATGTGGTCCATATGTAGTTCATTCCTCAGGGACTGAGGTCAGCTCTGGGTTTGAGCCATTCCCCAATTAGAGATCACCCTATAAGAGGCTATCTCGACACTTCAGGACTCTTGGAAATGGACAGTTCCCTGCCCCAGAGCTTTCTTAAAAAAAAAAAAAAAACAACAAACCCTTTCCTTCTATTTAATTCTATTCCTCCTAGAATTGATACTGAATATCAGTTCCAAGGAAGAAGAACAGTAAGGGCTAGGTAATTGGGGTTAAGTGACTTGCCCAGGGACACACAGCTCAGAAGTGACTGAGGCCATATTTGAACCCAGATCCTACCAACTCCAGGCCTGGCACTCTATCCACTCTGCTACTTACCATCCCCTAAAGAGCTTTTATTATACACCTACTAGGTTTAAGACACTCTGCTGGGTACTAAGGCATATTGTTCAGTCATTTCAGTTATGTCCATGTTAGAGTTTTCTTGGAAAAGATCCTGGAGTGGTTTGCCATTTCCCTTTCCAGCTCATTTTACAAATGAGAAAACTGAGGCAGAGTTAAATGACTTGCCCAGGGTCACACAGCTAGTATGAGTCTGGATTAAGTCTTTCTGATTCCAAGCCCAGAACCCTATCCACTGCTCCACTTAGCTAAGGCTTACAAGGCCAAAAATAGAACAGTCCCTTTTTCTAGAAGCATAACCTTTAGCTGGGACAAATAATATATTCATAGGTAGGTATATACAAAATTGATACAAGGTAAATTTTGGTGGGGTGTGTGGTGGGGAGGATCCACTAGCAGCTGGAGGAATCAATACATCATAGGTACATAGATTTAGAGTCAGAAGAGACATGAGAGGTCATTGAGTTCAGGTGCCCCCTCCTGGCATGCCATTTTACAGATGAGAAGATGTTCTGAAATATAGGGATAACCTCTGGGGGAAACCCAACCCCAAAGCCGGCCTCAATCCCTGGAGAATGGGCTTAGATATTGCCTATCCCAGGAAACAGTGGGAAAAAGAGGCTGAATCTTTTTCAAGGCTGAATATAATCAAGATTCTAACCCAGGTCTTCTGAATCCCAAGACAACAGTCTTCTTTTTTTTTAACATTATTTTATTTGGTCATTTTCATACATTGTTCATTGGGACAACGGTCTTCTTAATGTGCTTCACTGCTCTCCAATTCCACCATGATACGTATAAGCTCTGGCAGGCCCTTCCAGGCTGGAGGGACTTCAAGTCCAGGTCCAGAATAGGACTGTGTGATTTTGGTGCAGTGAACAGTCTGACTAAGAGCAAAAAGGCTTATCACCAGAGTGGCCAAAGGTGGCAGGTTGTTGCTATTGTTTGGGGTCATAATAACTCATGAATATGAAGCATGGGGGTTTTGGAATCTCAATCCATGAGAGATGGGAAGGCCCCCGATCCCCCAAATATCCCAGATCCTTGATTATCGAAATACACGTAATTGCATTATTTCTATTGAGTCCAAGGACACTATTGGCCAGTGACCAATGCTGGCTCCTGCCTCTGGTGCAGGATTCTTTGGAAACCTGTGCTTGGATCTCTAAACTCCCTGGTGATGGGGACAGATGGGCTGTCTCTGATGCAGTGGGGGCTGGGAACTGCCCAGAACAAAGAACTTTTCCATTGCTTTTCCCCTTCTTTCAGGTCCTCCTGTGAATGTGGCACTCGCCCTTGAGGTCGCCAGCATTGATCACATATCAGAAGCTAACATGGTAACTACCCTGCCACGCCATCCTTAGATAATCTATCTTTCTGCCCCTTGAATGCCCTTTTCAGGCAGCAGACATTCAGATGGCAAAGTCAGGGAGGCACAACTAAATGCAATTCACCTGAAAAATATCTGCGGGTCTGAATGGACTCCAAGTCTTATGCATGTAAGAGGGTAATAAAGCAATAGAGAAAGTTAATGGGATCTTAAACTGCAATGAGAGGGGTCCCATCTAGGATTAGTCAATTTTGCCTTTGTCAGATCATGCTTGAAGCATTTTGCTTGGTTCTGAGCACTACAATCTTTTAAATAACCCTTACCTTCTGTCTTGGACTTGATTAGTATTGCTTCTAAGGCAGGAGGAGTTGTATGGGCTAGGTAAGTGGGGTTAAATGACTTGCCCAGAGTCACATAGTGAGGAATGGTGAGACCAGATTTGAATCTATGCTCTCCTGAATCCAGGCCTGGTTCTCTATCCACTGAGCCACCCAGCTGCCCCTTGGCACTATATTTTAAGAAAGTTACTGATGAGGAAGGCAGCTAGGTGGCTCAGAGGATTGAAAGTCAGTCCTAGAGAGGGGAGGTCCTGCGTTCAAATTTGACTTGACACTTTCCCACCTGTGTGACCCTGGGCAAGTCACTTAACTTCCATTGCCTAGCCCTTATTGCTTTTCTGCCTTGGAACTAATACACAGTATTGATTCTAAGATGGAAGATAACATTTTGGAAAAAAAAAGAAAGATATGGGTGGACTATAGAAGGGTTGTCATGTGAAAGGGGGATTAACCAGTTCTGCTTAGAAGCTGCAGAAGGCAGAACTGTTAGCAATGGGTGGGAGCTATAATAAAGAAGCAAATTTGGACTTACCATCAGGAAAGATTTCCTGAGTTAGAGGCATACAATGGTAGACTGAGCTGTCTTGGGCAATAGTGGGTTGTTCATTACTGGAAGTCTTCCAAGAGAGGCTGGATGCCCAGTTTCTGGGAGTGATGGAGAGGGTATTCTTATTCAGATTTGGCCTGGATTTGGTGGTCTTCTGGGGTTCCTTCCATCTCCAAGATTCTGGGATTCCAGCCACAAGTAGATGAGGTTGTGTTGGGGTGATCATCAAAAAGTCTTTGATTCCCCTCTCCCTTCCCTGACTCCAGGAGTACACCATGACAGTGTTCTTGCACCAGAGCTGGAGAGATGGCCGATTGTCTTACAATCATACCAATGAAACCCTCGGATTAGACAGCCGCTTTGTAGACAAACTCTGGCTCCCAGACACCTTCATTGTGAATGCCAAGTCAGCTTGGTTCCATGATGTAACAGTGGAGAACAAACTTATTCGACTGCAGCCCAATGGGGTGATTCTGTACAGTATCCGGTAAGGTCCCTGTCCCCATGTGCTTCAGAATTGTAGAATCCAGGTCAAACAGGGAAAGTGCCCTCAAATCAATTTAATAATTCAACATGTCAAATGGTACAAGATGGAATGAAGACAAATTCAATCCAGTTCAATTATTTAATTTAATAAGCATTTATTAAACACCTACTATATCCCAGGTGTTGGGAACATGAGACAGAAACAAAATAGCCTCTGCCCAGCTTACAAATGCACAGGAAACAAAGTTAAAAATGCTTATAAATTTCCAAAGGTGATCACAGTCTAATATGAAGGGTGGTTTGTTAATAAAAGAATAGACATTTCAGTGGGCACAATGGAAGATCATGCTTGAGAAGGACAAGGACCCAGAAGGATTAGAACTCACCAGGATGGTATGAGGAAGCAGGAAACAATGACCAGGGAGCCTCAGATTCTGAATCAGGGAGATTCTGAGAGGAGCCATCATGCAGTAAATGGTCACATCCTTCTCAAAAGAAACAGTATTGTTGATTTGATTTTCAATCTCCCAGCCAAACTTTAAAAGCAAGAATGAAGAAAGGAAAAACGGAATGTACACACATGACAGGGTTGCCAGATGGTCAAGATAAAGTTGGTAAAGCCATGGGGTCTGGTTGATTATAGAGGGATAAAGGGGTCTTTCAGGTACTCATTCACCTTCTAATTACCAGTCATATCAGATCTGCCCTAGGACTCCCTCCATTGTCAAGTAGATTATCTCCCTGAGGCCTGGATATTCAGCAGAGGGCATAGAAAGATCCTAGGGCAGTAGTATCCAACTCAAATAGAAATTAAATCACTTGGGGCAACTGGGTGGCTCAGTGAATTGAGAGCCAGGCCTAGAGATGGGAGGTCCTGGTTTCAAATCTGGCCTCAGATACTTCCTAGCTGTGTGACCTTGGGCAAGTCACTTAACCCTCATTGCTTAGCCCTTTCCACTCTTTGGCCTTGGAACCAATATACAGTATTGATTCTAAAGTAGAGGGTAAGAGTTTTAAAAAAAGAAATTAAACCACTAAATTATATATGAGGATCTCATGTGGGTCGCAAATTGGTAGCATATTAGAAAACCACATATTAACATTTATATATATTCTATCATGTTTTATTGATTTTATTAAATATTTCCCAATTACAGTATAATCTGATTCTGGCCACACTCCAGAATTGTAGCCCAGGAACATGTGTTTGACATCTCAGCTCCAGAATACTCTGAGGTCTTTGTTGGAGAGGCAGGCAACTGTGAAGGGATACAGCAGAGGAAAAGGAAGTATGGCAACTGCTAGTCTTTTATTTTAACTAATTATCCTTGCTAACTAAGTACTTAGGTTAGCTGTTTTATGATGCTAAAGGAACATGGTTGCTGTCAAAATACAAATAAGACAAAATTTTAAATTGAGAAATCTTTTAAAATCATTGTTTTTTGTAGCCTCTGAATTTCAGCACCCTGGAGAAGAGGCCAATGGCCCTAGCCTAGTTAGAAAGGTAGCTTTTACGGCACTTTGTGTGTGTGGCATACTAAATAGCAGCACTCTCGTTCCTTTTTAATCTCTGCTTGATAAGGAAATCAGCATCTTCTTCCCTGAAGGGTATTTTCTCTCCTCCTAAGGAAAAAAAGGGCCTTGGGAGATAAACCCAGCCATTAACCCAATGGGGAAACTGAGAATTCAACTTGGTCTACACCTATGTGAATGAAAACAAAAACAAAAACATTTGGTCATTTTGTCTCTTGAAGAAACTAGAAATATGATTGTTAACTGTTATTTATTTAGACATTCATAAGTGGCTTGAATTTTTTTTTAATTCAGTCCAATTCATCATATTATAGGCTAGGTACTGTGGTTGGTGCTGAGAATACAAGGACAAAATGAATATGGTGCCTACCTTCATGGGGCTTATTGTGGGGGAGTAGAGGGGGATACTATATATGCAGATAAATAAAAGTAAAGGGTATTTGAAGTACAAAATCATTTTAGGTAAACCATTCTTGGTATTATTTTCCTGGATTTTTATTTAGGGATGAAAATTTAAGTTTCATATTAAATTACTGAAAATTCTACAATATGAATGCACAGTCTAAGGATTCTATTTTGTGAGTAGGTGAAATTTTTATTAATAGTAGAGAGATTTAAGAGGGCTTCATGTAGGAGATAGCTCCTGAGTCTAGCTTTGAAGAAAGCTAAGAATTCTTTTGTATATTTTTAAAGTTTATTTCATTAGATATTTCCCAATTACATTTAGAAAAAAAAATGTGTTTTAACATTCATCTTTGTTTAAAACTCCAAACTTCTGTCTTAGAATCCAGAGAGGTTGTGAAGGGTTAAATTTTGGGGGTAGGAGTTTGAACAAAAGTCAGGAGAGCAGCTTTTAAAACACAAAACACTTAGTTTAGTATTAGGAAAATATGGATAGGAAATAGAAAAAGAAAGAGAAAGAGAAATCTTACAATAGCTTATAACTACTTAAGATCCCAATCTTGACTAAACTTTTCTCTAAAAACCTCTAAATCTATCTGCCTTTGAGGGCAGTGTCTTCTGCTAGGCTGAAGCCCTTGCCTGCTCTCCTACTCTGTCTATCTAATAATATACCCACGATCTGTCTACCTATCTACCCAAGTTAATCCATAATCAATAAGGCTGTTAAGGCCTTAAATCCATTTCTTTGTCTCCAACCAGAGAGAGTGAGCTTACATACCCAGGGGTCTCCTCAAAAAGCCTCTTTCAACTGCCTGCAACTAACCATACTCGGTCACACCCTTTTAACTGTCACCAACTGCCAACTTGCACAGCAGGGGGTTACCAACTGACAACCTGAACAGCAGGGGGTCTCTTACTAAGAAATCTTATTGCTCCTTTTTCTCTTATATAGAAAAAAGGAGAAATTAATTAAAACTCTCTTAACATATCACTCCTGAGATCCATTGGGAGACCAGTCTCCCCAGTGGATCTTTCAAACAAAACTATCCTATATTCCATATTATATACAGGGAGAAGTAAAGAGAGAAAGTAAAAAAAAAAATCAAAACAATTCTTGCAACATGCAAGTTTCAAATAATATGTAAAATTTGAAATATTTACATTTACAGAAATCACAAAATTTGTACTATACATTACATAAGTAAAACCTATTCTTATTATACTTTACAGAAATAATAACTTAAAGATATTGATTCAAATACACCTTATAATTACTATGCACACAAAAAATAAACAAGAAAAATAAAAAAGAACCTTCTATACATATTATATACATCCAATATCTACCTTATGTAGTCATTATATACATCCAATATCTACCTTATATATGCATTATACACACACACACACACATACACACACACACACACACACACACACATATATATATATATATATACACACACACACACACATCTAATATATCCCCCCTGAGGTGGATCTTGATCAACACTTATAACACTTTATCATTTACTTATCATTTAATTCATTTTAATTTTTTCTATAAAAGTATAATTATTATAATTATTTTTGCACAGGACTAATAAATCCTATAACACAATATATAATAAATAATATAAAATAATAAAATAACAATATAAATTATACACTTACCATTACATTCCATTTTAAAACTTTATGTACAAAAATCAAACCTTTCATTTAAATGCAGAATTCAGTGTCCTTGAAATAATCCAGTCTTTGTAGTTCTCATTGTTGTAAGTATCCATGCAAATAATCTCTAGTTGTAGTTCATTGTCCTTGAAAATAATGTCCTCTGACCTCTCATCCACTATGTCCTCTCTCCTTTCTTGATTGCTGTAGGGGTTGTTAATAGTACTTGAAATGGGGTGCATTGAAAGTTCTTTATGTACATTATATCCCCTGTAAGAGTTTTTGCATTTCACCTATAGTTCCTAGACCATAACATGAAACCCTGAAATTAGTGTTAAATACAAACATTAACAACGTTAACTTTTTTTACATCATTTGAAGCAAAGAACCATGTTACAATGTATTTTAAAGGTTAGAGTTTTATCCACCTCCTGATTATCTAAAAAGGGTACTAGGAACAAATCTAGAGATTCTTCAGGTAGTTCTAATGTAATATCACCATCCTGAGTACATATTATCATTGGCTCTTAATTTACACAATGAATCTCTCCCAAGTACATTTATAGGGGAGTTAGGCATTAACAGGAACAAATGTTCCATGGATCAAGGTCCCACAGATGCCATTTGTGGTGAAAGCTTTTGGACTTCCAAAAGTGTTCTGGATACTCTGACTATTAATAGAGTCAATAGTATTACAATTTGGATCAGGTATATTCATTAGCACAGATCTTGATGCCCCAGGATCTAGAAGACAACCGTATAACGCATTCCCTACTATCAGAGTCACATGTGGTTCAGTGCTATCTAGGGGAGGGTGAACTGGGATAACTGGTGAAATTATATTTGGGTCTGGAAAATCAAATGTTTCACTATCTGATTCCAGAGTCCTTTCTCCCCCGGCAAACCTCAATAAAGGTTCATGTACACCCCTCTGAGATTCTTTTCATTGAGGAGGATTTCTATTTTGGCTAGTACGTTCCATTATGGATATATTGTAACAAGTCATATGCCTCAGTTTGATTATTGTTTCTATCATTCCCATAATCTCCAAAATTGTTATTTTGGAAATTGTTTCTCTTGTTATTATTGTTTCTGGAATAGTTATTCCTAAAGTTCCCACCATTATTTCTAAAATTGCTGAATATTTGATTTTAGCACCTGTAATTTATCATTAGGTGTCCCCTTTTTCCACACCTGTCATTCATTGGCCTCTGGTTTGTATATTCCCTTTGGATTGTATATTCTCGCACGGGAGCCATAGCTAACCCAAAATTTGTATCACCTTGTTCAAGCCTTTCAATTTTTCCCTTTAGTGATTTTATATCCTTTCTTAGTGCATCCACTAAATCACTATCATTGGCATCTTTCTTTTTATACTCATTATAAACAGAAACTGCCGCTCTCCTTAATTCCTCAAGGTCCAGCCTGTACAATTGCTCCTAACTCATGGAATTCCTTGATCTTTACTTGTAAATCTCTTCTAGAACTGGCAATTGTAGCATTTCCAGACTGTACACTGTTTGCTTCACTAGGAAGATCTTTCAGAATATCTGACTTTTGGTGCTTAATAAATAGTTATTGAAGAAAAAAGTTCATCCAACCTCTCAGTGAGCCTGACACTATATAACTACATATAAGTATACATACATATATAATAAAAAGATTATTCCACACCTGTTATGTGCCACCTCTGCAAAAAGGGAAAGGGGTTCATTTCCTCTCTGTTTGGCTATTATAATTATGAAGCATTCAATTTCGTTATTTTTTGTTCTTTCTATGAACATTGTTGTATTCGTGTATATTGTTCTCTTGGTTCTGTTTATTTCAATCAATCATATAACACTAGCTGCTTGGCCATTCCTAAACAGCGGACATCTATTTTGGTTCCAGTTCTGTTCATCCCAGCATCCTTGGGGCGCCATACTGAATAGTCAGCCCTCCCGTCTTCCTCGTTTATGTTTGAAAGTTGAATGAGGTTCCTTTCCTGATAAGACTCGTTTCCTCGTTTCTTCCTCCTGGTTCATTAGTTGGCTGGATTTTTGATTTTCATCCAGATGTTTGTCATCTCACAACCACAATACCAAAGTGCCAAGTGAGGTACCCAGGTGTTCAGCAAGTCAGCGACAGTCTGGTGATTAGGTATTGAAGCCACCTGATGGGTGCTTCTTACTCCCTGACATGGCCTGAGTGGTTCTTTTCTGAGAAGAGATTGTGGGTGAATAAAGGGATGTGTGTGTGTGTCTCTCTAACGTTCTCTTTCCTTCTTCTTGGTTTTCTTTTTCTGGGGGCAGAATAACCTCCACAGTGGCCTGTGACATGGACCTCTCCAAGTACCCCATGGATGAGCAGGAGTGTATGCTAGACCTGGAAAGCTGTAAGTCCTAGCTGAGCAGCCTGAATCCTGCTCGAAACCTCTTCTTGGGGGCAGGAAGCCTCAGCCTGTAGCCTATATTTCCTCCTACACCTCCCTACAAGTACAGACAGGTCCATAGCAAGCAATTTTTGGTATAAGGGTACAAATCTCACCAAAAAGGGTTTGGAAATTGGGCCATCATTCCCCTCTCAAAAGAGGGGCATGAGGACAGATTCGTCCTGCTCAGCTGTCATCATGCAAGGTGGGCACTTGATCTTCCAGCAAATGCCCCTGCGTCGCTGATGATCCCCAACCCGCTAACTCTTGGAAGATGGCAGACAGGGAAGAGGAGTGCAGGAATGGGATGTTTTAAGCCCCAGGAGAACATCTGATAGCAATGAAACTTTGCTGATTGTGTTCCAGTTCTGAATGAGAGAATAAAGTCATGGGCCAGATAATAAGAAGGGGAAAAGGAAGGAAATATGCCTCCTGGGATATAGGCACCCTGATGCAAAGCCCCAGGCACCCTGTCCTAGTTATGGTTCTGAAATCCCATCTTGACCTTCTTGCCCAGATAGCTGTGACAGATACAGGCCAAACTTGAGATGATGAATTAAAGGCTCAGCTAGATTTGGCTTTTCTTTCTTTTAACATCCATTTAGAATCAATACTGTATGTCAATTCCAATGCAGAAAAGCAGTAAGGGTTGGAATGAGGGTTAAGTGACTTGCCCAGGGTCACGCAGCTAGGAAGTATCTGAGGCTAGATTTGAACCCAGGAGCTCCCCTCTCTAGGTCTGTCTCTCAATCCATTGAGGAGCCACCTAGCTGCCCCCTAGATTTGACTTTTCTAAAGCTAGAAAGTACTTCCCGAAGGAACTCCAAAGGATCATAGATTCAGAAGTGCTAATCTCTCAGTACCTCAAAGTCATTTTCTGTAGAGAGGATTAGACTCAATGGTCTCCCAGCTCTGAATCTCCTGGACAAGAGAGCATGGGAGAGGCTGGGAAGCTTCCTTTGGAGCCTATCCTTCACTGTCCTTTTGGTTTGTTTTCCTTTGCAGATGGCTATTCTTCAGAGGATATTGTGTACTACTGGTCAGAAAATCAGGAGCAAATTCACGGCTTAGACAAGCTACAGCTGGCACAGTTCACCATCACCAACTACCAGTTCACCACTGAGCTAATGAACTTCAAATCTGGTAACAAGACTTCCCTTGTTCAGACAAAATAGGACCTGGCCAACATGAGAAAAAAAAAGGCTCAAAAGAGTTGATGATAAGAACATAGTCAGGCTTCAGAAGGGTGAAAATTAGTTATTTCTTTTATACCATCAAGGGAATACTGGGGTTCATTGGTGCTAAAAGTGCAGATGGGTCTCCCTAGGGCAAGTGGGTCCAATCATTCTGCCTTGGATATACCCACTCTTCAGTGTTGTGTTCAGTTCTGGGTACCCCATTTTAAGAAGAACATTGATATAATGGGCAACGAGGTGGCTCAGTGGATAGAGAGCCAAGCCTGGAGATAGGAGGTCCTGGGTTCAAATGTGATCTCAGACACTTCCTAGCTCTGTGACCCTGGGCAAGTCACTTAACCCCAATTGCTTAGCCTTTACCCTTCTTCTTTCTTGGAATTGATACTTAGTCTAGGTTGTAAGATTGAAGGTGAGGATTTGGGGTGGGAGAAAGGACATTGATAGAGGAGGGTGACTAGGATGGCGAAGGGATCATAGGATCCTAGATGTGGAACTGAAGCGGATCACAGAGGGGTCCTCCAACCCTGCCATTTGACAGATGAAGAAGCGAAGGCTTTGAAAGAGGAAATTGTCCCCAAATATCAGAGAAGGGATTTGTACCCAGAGCTTCCTGGCTCCAAGTTCAACATTCTAGCCACCATTGCTTGAGGTGAGGTAGTATAAGGACTGTTTGAGGAGGAGCTGGGAATGCTTAGCGTGGAGAAGAGAAAATTTAGGGGGGAACATGGCAGCCATCTGCCAGTATGAAGAGATCCATCCTGTGGAAAAAGAAATAGACTTGTTCTGCTTTGTTTCAGAAGACAGATCTAAGAAGCTATAGAGAAATTGATTTAGGCTTGAAGAAAGGAGATGAGGTGATTCTCAGATTCTCAGGAGTTCAGTCTCTGAAGACCAAGCAATCAGGGTCCAGGAAGCCAAGAATAAGAGTGGAGAATGGCCAGCGAAAGCCAAGAATGTATCAGAGTAGAGATCCAAAGTAGGAAGGCAGGCTAGAAGTTCCAGGAGAAAAAATTTAGAGGGGGAAAGGACCTTAGAAATCATTGAGTCCATGTTCCCATTTTACAGAGGAGGAAACTGAGGACAAGAGAGCAGAAATAACTTGCCTAAGATCAGTAAAGGGAATAAATTTTCTTTCAGAGACAGAATTCAAACCCAGGTCTTCTGAACACTCATCTCTCATCCTCTTACTCTTTCCCTTGTACCTCATTATTTCCTAAAACATAAGAGTTGCTGTTTCCTGAATCCTTCAAGAATAATGAAGTTTTCTGAGGCTTGGGGTAGGGATATGGGGTGGGGGCTCAGAGTTGCAATGTCTTTTCTGCTGGGGCTGTACTGTTTAAAAGAGTGAACCAGAATGGTCTGGGGGTGGAGAGGAGGAACTAGAGGTTGGGCATCCGTCCCTTTGTTCTTTTCTGTGGCTCTCAGGAACTCTCTTCCATGTTCCAGGGCCTTAGTAAGTGTTCCACCTGAGAGCTGCCCTCCTCTTATAAATGGGCTCCTGAACAGAGATGAGCAGAACCTATTGTTTTGTTTTTTTGCATTTACACAATCAGTGTAGACTAAAGGCTATAAAATAATAGAGATGGATTAGGGGCAGCTGGGTACCCAGTGGACTGAGAGCCAGATCTAGAGACAGGAGGTCATGGGTTCAAATTTGGCCTCAGACACTTTTCAGCTGTGTGACCCTGGGCAAGTCACTTAACCCCCATTGCCTAGCTCTGACCACTATTCTGCCTTGGAACCAATGCACAGTATTGATTCTAAGGTGGAAGGTAAAGTTTAAAAATAAAAAAGACAATATGAATGTATGTGCATGTGTGTCTTACAGCAGGGCAATTTCCCAGACTCAGTCTACACTTCAACCTTCGGAGGAACCGAGGTGTCTACATTATTCAGTCCTACATGCCTTCCATCCTTCTGGTTGCCATGTCCTGGGTCTCCTTCTGGATCAGTCAGTCTGCTGTACCTGCCCGGGTGTCACTAGGTAATAGGGGTGTGAATGCAGGGAAGGGGTCCAAGGCATGAGAGAGGGAAGAGAGGGGGTCACAGGTCCTGAGCTGAACAGAACTTTAGAAACATCCAATGCAACCCTCTCATTTTTACCAATGAGGGAACTGAGGCAGACAGGAGGGAAGAGGTTTACCTAGAGCCACCCAGATGGGAAGTGTCTGAGAAGGGTTTTTGAACCGAGAACTTTTTGACTCCAGTTCCAATGTGTTGTCCATCATACCATGATGCCTCCCAGGGAGAGAGGAAAAAAGGAATGGATTCCATGGTTATCATGATGGTCAATTACAGCATTGAGTTTCCAAGGGTGGCTGGGGAGGTTGGGGCCACTCACTTTTCACCATGAAAAAATGATAACATTGGAAGTCAACCCAGAAGTCATTCAGCAAACATCTGAATGGTCTGGGAGGGATAGGGGCAACGTGGAGGGAAGAGGCTGAATCCAGAATGCTAACATCAATAAGTGGCTGCTTCAGGGGAACCACCAAAAGAGAACTAGACTGATGATGAGGCTTCAGCCTGGAACCTTCTGGAATACATGGGCTAAACTTCAGGGGTCTCCACTGACACTTACTAGCCATGTGACAAATTTGGTAACTTCACTGCAACTTGTAATCTCTAAGAGCTGCCCAGAATACTGACAGATTGGGTGGTTTCTGACTTTTTATTAGTAGCTGTTATTAAATATAAATGAAGCAATGATTGTTGTGAACTACATTTATGTAACCCTTGAAAATGGAAAAAACTCTTCCCTTACATGATCTCATTTCATCTTCACCCATGGGTTGCTATTATTATCCCTACTTTACAAAAAAAGAGAACTGAGGCTGAATAGTCAAGAGTCTTAGCCAAGCACAGACTAGGAAATGTTGGGGCTTCCTAATTTCAAAATCAGGTCTTCTTGATTCCAAGTCCAGGGCTCTCTCCACTATGACACACTGCCCCTCAGATGACATAGAGGATAAAGCCCTGACTGCACTTGCAGCCAAGAAGACCTGAATTCAAATCTAGCTTGAGACACTAGTTGAGTGATCCTAGGCAAGTCATTTAACATCTGTCTACTCTGGTTTACTCAACTATAAAATGGGGGTGATGACAGCATTTACCTCAGAGTCACTTTGAGGATTAAATGAGATATTTAAGTGTTTAGCACAGTAA
>NC_077230.1:413785286-413795286 GCF_027887165.1 Monodelphis domestica | reverse complement strand
CCAATTCAGTACTTGTATTTCCACTAAGCCAAACCCATTTTACAGATGACTATATTTTAGCATCATTTATGTGTTGTCTTCCGTCAGTAGACTGAAAGCTCCTTAAGGGCAGGAACTATTTTCTTTTCAGTCTGTATTTACACCGCCAGTGTTTGGCACAGTGCCTGGAGCTTAATAAATGCTTCTTAACTTGATACGGTCACACACATAGTGACTAGCAATGAATCTCCCCTCATTGGAGGGAAGCTGAGGCTTTTTCTAGCTGAGGCTGGTGGACTCCTTGTCAGAAAGTATATAGAGTCCTGTTTAGAACTAGATTGAACTGGGTTCAAATCTAGCCTCTGATACTTCCTATCTGTGTGTCCCTGGGCAAGTCACTTAACCCCCATTGTCTAGTTCTTACTGCTCTTCTGCTTTGGACCCAATACAGTTTCTTGATTCAAAGTCAGAAGGTAATAATTTAAAAAAAAAAAAAAGAATTGCTACTAAGACAGAAGGTAAGGGTTAAAAAAAAAAAAGCTAGATGGCTCTCTGGGGATACTGTGATTCTGGGAGATGCTTAAGACCTCATGTTCACCTCTTCCTTCCAAATTCCTTAGTGTTTATTTTCTTTTTAAAGTTAACCTTCTGTCTTAGAATCAATATTAAGTATTAATTCTAAGGAAAAAGAGTGGTAAGGATTAGGCAACCAGGGTTAAGTGACTTGTCCAAGCTCCTACAGCTGGGAAGTATTTGAGGTCAAATTTGAACCCAGGACCTCTTATCTGCAAGGCCAGCTCTCTATCCCCTGCCACAAAGCCACATAGCTGACCCCCTTATTGCTTTATTTATTCCAAGACTTAGCATGGGGCCTGGTACATACCAGGCACTTGTATACATAATAATAACTGAAGTTTATGCCTGCTCTTTCTGGGATAAAAGAGTATGGGGAGGGCATGGCAGGTCCAGCAGCAGACAGATCCTTTGGGACCATCCTATGTCCTTTCTTTCTGCCTAAATACTCATTGACATTCTCCAGGGAGAGGGAGTATAATGTAGTGGTTAGGGCTTCCTGACTTTAAGTCAAGAAATAGTTCAGTCATTTCAGTTTTGATTCCATTTGTGGTTTTCTTGGAAAAGATACTAGAGTGGTTTGCCATTTCCTTCTCTAGCTCATTTTACAGATGAGGAAACTGAGGCAGATAGGGTGAAGTGACTTGCCCATGGTCACAGATCTAGTAAATGTTTGAATCTGGATTTGAACTCAAGATAAACTTTCCTGATTCCAAGTTCACTGGTCTACCCACTGTGCCACCTAGCTGCCCAGTTAAGAAGACCTAGGTTCAAGTCCTGCCTGAGAAGGACCAACAGAAAGTCACTTCACTGTGCCTCAGTTTTTCCCCTGTCCAATGAGGTATTTGTGAAAATAAAAGTTAGTATAAAAAATTAAATGAGGGAGTTGGACTTATGGCATCCAAGGTCCCTTCCAGCTCTCAGTCTGTGACTCTCCAATCTTTGCAGGTCAGCGTGAAGAATGCCATCGTGCTATTCTCCCTTTCTGCGGCGGGCATTAATCAGGAGCTGGCTATTTCCCATCGCCAGCACAGAATTCCTGGCAACCTCATGGGTTCCTATCGTTCAGTGGAAGTGGAGACAGGGGAAACCAAGAAGCAGGAAGGACCCACAGCTGGAAAAAAGGGAGGCTTGAGGTCATTTTTCAAGCCCATAGATGCTGACACCATTGATATCTATGCCAGGGCCGTATTCCCAGCAGCCTTTGCTGCTGTCAATGTTATCTACTGGGTGGCATACACCATGTAAAAACAGACACACACGCCCCACATATACATACACAAGTGGGGGCGCCTTTTGGACACTCAGCTCTGCATTCACCTCACTGCTATGAAAGAGACACCCGATCTCCAGTCTGCTTTGTACCCCTGACTCATTTGTTTTTTAAGAGGAAGGGGGGAAACCCCTAAAGAAAAGCCTTTGGAACCTCTGACTTTGCCTCACTTCACTGTTGCCCAGGCAGATAAAGAAAGCCTTTCCCAGTTCTGGATTCCTCTGGCTGCCCCTTTCCCTGGTCCTGAAGAGCGCACCCTAAATGCTGAGCCACCCCAGGATGACCAAAGCAGGATCCTCAGCAGCAGAAAATGTTTCTGGAATCCTGGAATGCCAGCTGGAGGGGTCTAAAGACTAATCCCCAAATCTCTTTTTAAAGAAGAGGAAACTGAGGCTCAGGACTTCCTCCCATGTCACATAGATAACTTTGCCAGCCCCAACTATTCCTTTCTAACTTGGAGGCTGACTTCCTGACGTCTGGGTGACTGAGCACACTAAGGGAGGTGTGCATTTTTAGACCCACAGGGTGCTTCTTGGTTTCTCATTCCTCTGGGGTTGCACCTTTGGGTGGAGGGAGCCTGGGGGTTCTCACTGTGGTTATTGTGTATCTTGAATTAAATGTTAAAGAAAAAACATCTGGGCGGATCTCTGGCCCCCTGCATGTAATAAAGGGTTTCTTCTTAGAAGGAGGCTGTGTTCTTTGGTGACTGCCCACCTGGTCCCTGGGCCTGAAGGAGATGCCCGCATCCCTGGGGAGAAGGAGCAAAGCGTGTGATGCTTTTGAACCAGACCAGGAATGAGGGAACGTTTGATGGCAATAAAAACTTGGCCCTTCCTGATTCTTCCTGTTCCGTGACTCGGGCTTGACTTTAGAAGGCCAGAGTAAAAAAAGATGAAATATTGGAGGGTTTCTTTTTTCCATCCTTGGTCCTATTTATAACTTAAATAAAGCCACTGATATCACCAGGGAAGAGAAGGCTAGAAGGAAAAATAAACGACTCTCAGCTCAGCCCTCAGAGAAAACACATCCCCATCATCAGTCAAGTTCAAATGGCCGATTCCATCCTTAATGGAAATTTCGTGCCCTACAACTCCGGAAAGGCGTGGGCTGACTTCAGCCTCATGATGGCCCCCAAGGCACCATGTTCTACTTAAGAGCAGAGCTGAGGAGTGACAGAGATATGGCTCTTTCCAATAGCTGATATTCATAATGGCTAATATTTATAGAGCATTTTATAATTATGATCTATAATATAATTATGCTTATAATTAAATATAATCTCATCTGATCCTCAGAACAATTCTCTCATTCAGACAATAAACATTTATTAAGCATCTACTATGTGCCAGGCACTGTGCTAATTGCTGGGGATGCCAAAAAAGGAAAAAAAAAGGCAGTCTTTGCCCTCAAGGAGCTCATGATCTAATGAGGGAAGACAACATGTAAACAAATATATACAGAGGCCATTGAAGTGGCTCAGTGGATTGAAAGTCAAGCTTAGAGATAGCAGGTTCTGGGTTCAAACCTGGCCTTAGATACTTCCCAGCTGTGTGACCCTGGGCAAGTCACTTAACCCCTTTTGCCTAGTCCTTACCACTCTTCTGCCTTGGAACCAATATACAATATTAATTTGAAGCTAGAATGTAAGGGTTAAAGCAACAACAACAAATATCTACAAAGCAAGCTATATATAGGATGAATTGGAAATAATTAATAGAGGGGAAGGCACTGGAATTAAGAAATATTTGAGGGGCAGCTGGGTAGCTCAGTGGTTTGAGAGCCAGGCCTAGAGACAGGAGGTCCTAGGTTCAAATGTGGCTTCAGATACTTCCCAGCTGTGTGACCCTGGGCAAGTCACTTGACCCCAATTGCCTAGCCCTTGCCACTCTTCTGCCTTGGAGCCAATACACAGTATTGATTCTAAGATGGAAGGTAAGGGTTAAAAAAGAGAGAGAGAGAGAGATTGGGGAAGACTTCCTGCAGAAGGTAGGATTTTCCCAATCTGCTTCTAGTCATTTCCAGTCACATCCAACTCTTTGTGACCCCATTGGGGTTTTCTTTGCAGAGACACTGGAGTGGTTTGCCATTTCCTTTTCTAGCTCATTTCACAGATGAGGAAATTGAGGCAAACCAGGTAAAGTGACTTGCCCAGGGTCACATAGCTAGTTTGCCATTTCCTTTTCCAGCTCATTTCACAGATGAGGAAACTGAGGCAAACAGGGTGAAGTGACTTGCCCAGGGTCACATAGCTAGTTTGCCATTTCCTTTTCCAGCTCATTTCACAGATGAGGAAACTGAGGCAAACAGGGTGAAGTGACTTGCCCAGGGTCACATAGCTAGTTTGCCATTTCCTTTTCCAGCTCATTTCACAGATGAGGAAACCGAGGCAAACAGGGTGAAGTGACTTGCCCAGAGTCGCATAGCTAGTTTGCCATTTCCTTTTCCAGCTCATTTCACAGATGAGGAAACTGAGGCAAACAGGGTGAAGTGACTTGCCCAGGGTCACATAGCTAGTTTGCCATTTCCTTTTCCAGCTCATTTCACAGATGAGGAAACTGAGGCAACCAGGGTGAAGTGATTTGCCCAGGGTCGCATAGCTAGTTTGCCCTTTCCTTTTCCAGCTCATTTCACAGATGAGGAAACTGAGGCAACAGGGTTAAATGATTTGCCCAGGGTCACATAGCTAGTAAGAGAATGAGGCTGGATTTGAACTTGGATCTTCCTAACTCCACTGTGCCACCCAGTTGTCTCATTTAACAGATGAGGAAAATGAATTTTAAATGACTTGTCCAAGGTCAGACAGCTAAGAAGCGACTGAGGAGAATGGTGTTGGACTTCCAGACTCCAAGATCAACAAGGACTGGGGGTTTTGTCCTCCCTCAACATGGCCTGTAGTCCATAGGATGCCAATCTTGGAATAAGGAAGAGCTAGGAACAGATCCCACACTTTGTCCGCGTCCACATGCAAGTCATTAAATACCTGGAAGTCTCACTTTCCTCGTCCATTAAATAAGGTTAATAATAGCTGTTCTTCCTGCCTCTCGGGGTTGCAATAAGGCTCAGATGAGAGAAGGAATTTAAACTGAGCCATAAACTTTAACGACACAGCTCTATAAACGTCAGTGGTTATTATTACGAGGCCACGGCGTCTGTGCCGGTAAAGGCAGCGGATTCTCAGCAGGATAGAGGAGAGGAAATGCGGACCAGGGAAGGTCTGATTTTCAAGGCCACGAGAAGAGGCCAAATACGTGGGCTTTGAATACCATAAAAAAAGATTCTTAGCCTGGAGTCCGCAGACCAAATGGTCCCTGAAGTTTAAGATATATATAAATATATATGTGTGTGTGTGTGTGTATAAAATAATATAATATATAATGTATTCTATAGTAAAATAGTGGTATGTAATTATTTCATTATAATGGGTTTCCTTTGTGATCCTGCCCATTTTATTTTATGTATTTAAAAGCGTATTTTGAGAAGGGTCCCAGGCCACTCCAAACTGACAGCCCAAGGGGCCCAGGCCACACAAAAAGGGTTAAGAACCTCTGTCCCATGTCTGCATAGCCCAGGCTCTCTGAATGTCCTGCTGGCCCAGTGCTAGTGTGGGCCAAGCAAACGGTGAGGAAGGGAGGGTGTTGGTGGTCACAGAAGAGAATTAGGCCGGTGAAGGGTTGGTCCATGGGAGGAATCTGGGCAGTGAGGTAATGGAAAGAGATGGGATTAATAATGCTCTCAAAGGGAACAAGCTGTGCAGGGGATTAGGCAAGAAGATATCACTCCCTGTGCTAACAAATATCCCAGAGACACTCAGAAGAGGATCAGCCTAAAACAACAGGATCTGGGACAGCTAGGTGGCTCAGTGACTGAAGAACCAGGCCTGGGGATGGGAGATCCTGGGTTTACATTTCCTAGCTGTGTGACCCTGGGCAAGTCATTTACCCCCCATTGCCTAGCCCTTCCTGTTCTTCTGTCTTGGAACCAATATACAATATTGATTCCAAGAGGAAAGGTAAGGATTGAAAAGGGCCCTGACTATTTCCCAGACAGAGTATTTGTTTCAGAGTCAGGAAGAGCTAGGCTTGAATTCTGACTCAGTTTTACTAGATCCCAAGCAAATTACTTAATCTCTCTAAGCCTCAGTTTCCCCATTTGTAAAATTGAGCGAATGATAGCACTAACACAGAGACTTGTGAGTCTAGGGAGAAGTAAAGATGATGGACACAGGTTGCAGAGACAGACATTTTGGGACATGGCCACCATATGGATTTGTTTTTGTTTGACTATATACTTTGTTACAAGAGGTTTTTTTCCCCTTCTTTCTTTTTCTAGGTTATTAGTGGGAAGTGAAGTTGGGAGATAAGGATGGTTAGCAGTAGTGATGTAAAATGGGATGACTTAGTATTGTGGTGGATAAAGCCTTAAGCTTGGAGGAAGACCTGAGTTCAAATCCTACTTTAGCCACTTACTAGCTGTGTGACCCTGGGCAAGTCACTCAAACCTGTGTGCCTCAGTTTCCTCTTCTGTCAAATGAACTGGAGACAGAAATGGCAAAGGTTACAAAGAGTTGAAAACAACAGACCAAGAAATTGTTCTCTTAAGGCAGGGGTCCCCAAACTACAGCCCACGGGCCACATATCTGTCCCCACCACACTTCCAAAAGGGACACCTCTTTCATTGGTGGTCAATGAGAGGAGCACTGTATGTGATGGTGCCACAAAGTGTGTCGAAGCTCACAGACAGCACTAGTTCTGGTGACATAATCCTTTGCATGGCACCTTAGAATGAGGTGCTGCACAAAGGATTATGTGGCTGCACAATGGAAGATGTCAGCATGGTGAACGGCGATCTGGGGGAGGGTATTCTGCACTGTGTATACTGCTGCCTGGTTAGGGTTAGGGTTAGGTTTTTATATAGTCCAGCCCTCCAATGGTCTGAATGGACAGTGAACTGGCCCCCTGTGTAAAAAGTTTGGGGATCCCTGTCTTAAGGTATATAAGGGCTTCCCCCAATTTCAGACTGCCCACTGGGGCTCCAGGTTCAATGTTATTACTCTGTATTATTGTTAGCTTCCTAGATACCCTTATCTGTGTACATATCATGTCCTCCCATCTCCAAAGAGAATTTAAGCTCCATGAGGGTGGAGGCTATTTCATTTTTGTCTCGGTATCCCCAGTGGCCGGCTCATTTAATCATTGTTTGCTGATGATCTCAGGAATTTGTAAAGGGAAAAAAAATCACCCAAGT
This sequence comes from Monodelphis domestica, assembly GCF_027887165.1. Classification (NCBI taxonomy): domain Eukaryota; kingdom Metazoa; phylum Chordata; class Mammalia; order Didelphimorphia; family Didelphidae; genus Monodelphis; species Monodelphis domestica. The sequence continues at coordinate 413,788,217 of NC_077230.1, read as the reverse complement.
TTGAATGAAAACTCCCTCTACGTCCTTGACTTTGCTGTGCTAATAGACCTCAGAGTGGAAGCCAATTTTAAGTCAATGAGCCTTCCCTAGGCAGAAAGACTTTCTTTCACCTCTTAATGTGATGTCATTATCATCAGACATAGAAGTGTAAGCTCTCCCATTAAAAAGGATGCCAGGCTCTGATTGCCCAGCTGGAGGTAGCACTTGGGCTTAGATGAAGTGGAGATGAATTACACAGAGGGGCAGCAGCAGCAAGGGACTACCAGGGGTGGGAGAGCAGGGGATTTCTTGATTGCTGCCCTTATACATGGGATAGTGTTGGTCCCAACAGAAAGGAGCAAGAAGGGAAGAAGTTTTGGAGCTAATCATGATGGGTGGGAAGCTAGCTCACAAGCCTTGTATGATGGGGGATGTAAGTGGCTTTTTCATTTAAAAATACAACACCTTAATGAGTATCTAATAACAGAACCACAGAGCTGATGGGATTTCATACGTGGATGGGCACGGTGATATTCTCACTCTTGAAATAAGCATTTTACATCATCTGCTCTGCCTGGAACAGTCTCTCCCCTCACCGCTATCTCTTAGAATTAAAAGATGGAAGGTTCCCTAGAGGGCATCTAGTCCAACCTCTTCATTTGACAGACGAGGAACCTGAGGCTCAAATCATTTAAGAGCCTGGTCCAAAGTCACGCAGAGGAAGGAATTGAACCCAGTTCTCCTGGGTATGACTCCAAAACCATAACTTTCTCCATTGTGCACATTGCCCCATAAGCCCTGGTTCTCTTCAGGGTTCAACTCAAGTATTATCTATTATATGAGACCTTTCCTATTCCTTTTCCCTGCTTATTTAGGCTTTTCCTTAACAAATTATTTTACAGTTTCTTTGTAGACATCTTGTATGTGCCCATCTGTGTACATGTTGTTGTCTCCAACAGAATGGAACCTTTCAGAGGGCAGAGACTATTTCTGTCGTTGTATCCCAGGACCTAGCACAGTGCCTGGAATATAGCAGCCCCTGTAAAAGGTATGGATGAAATTGGATGGCAATCAAGGGCTATGGGGAACTCATTGTTTTCCCCCGGGATCACAGAAAATCTAAGCAGGGACAATAGGGAATAGGGCCTTTAACCTTCTTTCCCAAAGTACACTCCAGCAATGTCTACCTGGGACTTTTATCCAATGGCAGGCAGGAACATCCACCCTGGGGTTTCATTTTGAAAGGAGATATGGTTGTGGGAATTCTTTGATTTGCTCACACACAGAATAAGATGATGTAAAATCAAAGAACTGAGGATTCAATTTCGTGTCGTATCCAGTATGAGCCTAAGAAGTGAGGGTAGCCTAATGGTTAGAGTTATGGGCTTAGAGTAAGGAAGAAATGAGGAAACAGGTGGAGAGGTGAACCTGGCCCACAGTCACAGAGGTAGTAAGTGGCAAAGCCAGGATTTTGAACCCAGCTCAGGGGATCAGAGATTTGAAGCTGGAGAAGACCCCAGAGGGCATCAAGGCCAACCTTTTCATTTGACTAAGCACAGCTGTGAAGTAGCAGTTAGATCCCACTTCTAACATTTAACTAACTGTGTATCTCCAGACAAATGATTTAACCCCTCTGAGCCTCCAACTATCGTCTTAATTATTCATAAATCTTTAGTGTTCTGGGGAGCAGAAACCAGAGGGACATGGAAAGCCAAGAGGAAACCCCACACTCAGATGAGCCCTGGGACATCCAAGAAGCTCCAGGAAGTGGGGGCAGGGGGAGAGAGAAAACATAATAATACAAATAATAATAGTTAGCATTTCTAGAATAATTTAATGTTTATAAAGCACTTTTCATGTATTGTCACAGATAATCCTTACCACAACCCAATGAAATAGGTGCTAATATTATCCCCATTTTTCAGAAGAGGAAACTGAGGTAAACAGGGTTAAGTTACTTGCCCAGGGACACCCAACTAGGAAGTATCCAAAGCAAGATTTGAATTTGGGTCCTTGACTGCAAGTCTCACACTCTATCTACTGTGCCACGTAGCTGTCTCAAAAAGACTAACGTAGGCTCAGTGTGTGGTCACGAACCATAGTGACATATGTTCAGATAAATATGCAGCTGACATACAGTAAACATTTGGCTACCATAAGGACTTATTTCTAGAGTTCTACCTAGAAACTTTTGAACACAGGACAAGTGCTGCCAATAACTTCTGTGGCAAAAGACTATGAGTACCTGGGGACAGGGAGAGGATGAGATGCTTCTTCCATTGAAGGAAGAAGTATGGTACAGTGGGAAGAGCCATTCCACTATGGACCTGAGATCAAATCTCAAACTGTAACCCTGCTTGTTTGACTTTGGGCAAAATGCTGGTCTCATTGGGAGATCAATCATTAAGAAGACTATTCCACATTCCCTAACTGTGAGACCCTGGGCAAGTCACTTAACCCCCATTGCCTATCCCTTACTGCTCTTCTGTCTGGGAACCTTTATTTTTCTAAAAGGAAAGGTAAGGGTTGGGGGGGGGGGAGATAAGAACCGAACCAGGAGAGAGAGAGAGAGAGAGAGAGAGAGAGAGAGAGAGAGAGAGAGAGAGAGAGAGAGAGAGAGAGAGAGAGAATGAGAAAGGAAACAGAGAGACAGAGATAGAGAAAGAAAAAGACAGAAGGAAAAGAAACAGTGAGAGGGAGGGAAGGAGGGGGAGGGAAGAAGGGGGGCAGAGAAAGACAGAGACAGAGAGAGGAAGGAAGGGAGAGAGAGAGAGAGAGAGAGAGAGAGAGAGAGAGAGAGAATGAATGATTAGTCAGTCAGATGAGGGAGAGGACAGAGGATAGATAATATCAAGCTTGTAAACAGGGGACAGTGGAAAGATGTTGGTGCCCTCCACAGAAATATAAAAGTTTGGAAGAGGGATGGGAGAAAGAGAATGAGCCAGGGGTAGC